>NT_176967.1:1941493-2089327 GCF_000188095.3 Bombus impatiens
ACAGCGGAGGCAAGGAGGGAAAGGAAAGTAGCTGATGGCCTTGAACTTGACTGCCGCCGTTTTTGCGCACAGCCGTCGCCCGCCCAAGACAGCCCACCAGCGTAGACTCCCGAATTTTCATGTGCCCGATACCGTTATCCACTTCCCCAAAAATTCACCGACTTATCGAATTTATTTTTTAACCTAACGTCCTATATGCTACGTAGCTCTACAACGTTATACGTTATTTTATCTCTTTTTGTTACATCGCATATTTTGCTGTGTTTACCCCCGCGAAAAAGTCAGATGGCTAACAAAACAATCGAGGAACCAAACGTAGAAAGAATTAGAATGTAAACAAGGGAATATAGCTTGAATACTAAAACTAAAAGTTATGCCTTGGTAATTTATCTTATAAGGGTAATGAAGTTTTGTTTTCTTTCTGTGGAAAATGAAAGTTGTATTTTGCCTATCTCATCGCCATTAAATCTGATTTCATTGAATCAGTAGGCAGAGTGTACAGTTTATCGAAGTATCTCACGAAAAGTTAAGACTTTTTTTAGAGAGGAGATCTTATAATGACTAATCAAATTATGTTTTGTTACTCTTTATAGCGAAGCAAATGAAAGAAAATTAAATATGTGTAAATCAATCTATTGTCTGTATTTATATCCAACCCGTGTGTATAACATTATGATACAACTATTGTCTGACGACTGTTTTTAAACAGATTACCTGTAATAAGAATTATTACGCAACGATGCAGCGTGCATTTTCAACATTTCCCGTACACTCGATGCGAGAAGTTATCGTGGTAGTCATCGAAAGATTTGCATCAAATACGTACACATCGTGCTACCAACTAACTTTTATAGAGGAGTGAAAATAAAAGATAGAACCTATACCAATGAAAGCGACTGGTAAAAGTATGTATAATCAGGGTTGAGGTAGGTAGACTTCAAACTAACCGGATCGATATGGCACTCTCGCTTTCTCATGTTCTCAATATGTATTGTATCGTATCTATGATACTCTGAGCCAATTCCAGTACCTTTCCTCAAATCCATTATAATCTGCACTGATTGTTTTACAAATAAAATTTATATCAGAAGACACTATATACATTTTCAATATTATTTCCAAGATTACTATCTTTTTAACAAGTTCTGTTATGTAAATTTAGGAACTGTTCAAAATTGTATACTGAAAATAATATTGACCCAGAGGCATGAGTTTCATTCAATCAATTTCTTTTCTGCGTAAAATATAATGAAAATTGATTTCTTATACATAAATATATATATCTTACAACTTGACGACCTATAAAACTTATATATTCAACTATTATTCCTTCTCATACATAATTGAGCCACGATAAATTTTATTTAAGTGTTTATAAATAAATCAGTCATAGCAATAATATAATTTTTACGTAATGTTACCTTCAAAAACAAAATTATAAACAGTCGGTAATAAAGAAATTTCTGATTTCACCCGTCGGTATCATTTTAAGCATTTAAACACTGACAACATACTAAATCAATATCATATTTTCAATTATAATTATATATATATATATATAATTAACGTTTACATCTAATAAACCAAATATGTATGTATAGTATATTATAATAAAATAATTAATAGAATTAATTATAAAATTAAAAATTTTCCATATACGTTACTTACAAATTGAACATATTTTATGTCAAATATGTTACTAAGAATATTCAAATTCCCAAGACATATACAGGATATTTAATTTAAAAATTGTATTGAACGATAATATTTTTTAATGCATATGCGTACCGTTAAATAACATTAAATTATAACATTATTCTTATAATACAATAATACGCAACAAAGTCCACATACTTTTTTATTTAAAATATAATTCATTTCTGCAAATACAACATATGTAAGTATTCACTTAATAAAATTATCAATTTTAATTTTATAACTAGAAGAAAACAGTATTGTATCACTAAATATTGGGACACTGATTTAAAGATGACAAATACGATACAAGGAGGGTATCATATTCTTATTATCATCACATGCTTAATTTCATAACTCCCTTTTTTTTTGGACGAAAAAATCAAGGCCATAACAGTAATTGTTAAACCCGCACAGTTAATTTGATGATCAAAAATAAATTAGAAAAGAAGACTTATAAAATTGTAAGTCGTATCATATATATAATTAATTAACCAAGATCAATTTAAAAGTAAAATGCGAGCATGAAATAATTGCAAAAAATACAATACACACAGCAAAATGTAAACGAATTTGTAACAAAGATGGCGGAACAAAATTTGGCAGATAGTTGATACCTAGTTATCGTTTTTGTTTCTACAAAAATACATTGCGAAAAGAAAAGCAAATGCAACAAGTAATTGTACAACTTACCTCAGTACTCATGTACGCTTTCGTATCTCCATTAGAGGTTGAACATTTTCAATCACAAGAAAAATATTGGAGCAATGGCCGATTCCACAACTCACTAGAAGCAGAAAACTCGGTGGCTCAGATTGTTGTTCGTGTGGCGCCATCGTACGTTTACGACGCAGACAAGAATCCTAAATACGACGACTGCTAACCTCTAACGGACAAACGATAAACTTCAAATTTTATTTAGTTCATTTCCCATATGAGAGAGAAATCATGGTATTACATCGATATAAAACAATATTTATATTTTCACTTCTCTTAAATCAAGGCATGAAAACACAAATTATATACAAATTCTTTTTATTAACATCATTCTTTAAATAAAAGACACAAACTTTTTTACCTTTGTATTTTAATTATCGTGCCTTACATCGCAACAAGAAAATATAAGAAAAAATGAGAAAAAAGCGATCAGACTTTTACAATCTCACAAGATACTCTATTTGGATCCCATTTTCCATTATTCATTGGCCGTACACATAACTTAGCACATATGTACTTTTGTAATCGCTCCGGATTCAAAACGAGGCATTCATTTAATGGTTTGCAATAATGTCTAACGTCGGAAGGTAAGATCAACACGTGGGGTTGCCGTTCAAAACAAGCGTATTGTTTCCAAAGTCTGGTATCAAGATTCAAGCCAGGAGGAGGAGGATATACAGGATAGAATGAGGACTGAGACAATACATGCTCGGCCAAACGACCAAGTCTATCCATTCCAGGTGTATTCCTAAAAAAAACTTTTGTTACAATAAAATTTATATTTTATTACCTAGATGTTGATACACTTACGATACTTCTTGTTGTCCAAGATGTCTAAGTACATCAACCGATGTTACTCCTATATGTAAACCGTCTACATTTATTATGCATGGATCTGGCATACTACAAATATTCGTCGTACTTGATCCAAGTTTATTTGTATTTAGAATGAACTCCGGAGTTGGAAAAACCGGATGATGATGCACATCACGATTAGAAGGTACCAATATAATGCGAGTAGATTTCCTAAATTATGAAGAATAGTAATGCTAATTTACATTATTATATTAACATGACTTTATTAACTGAAATATACCCTTGTAAATATTGCAGAATCTTCGTTAAAAGCGTATCAAAAAAATCTTGAAAAGTCTCTTTCAAACTACATTTTTTAATTTCAGGATGTGTATATTCTACGAAAGGTCCAACTAATATTAACATATTAGGTTCGTCTTCTACAACGCGTTCCATAAGATCCCATAAAGGTTGATAATTTAAATTATCAGAAGGTGTAAACGGACCAGCCGCAACGTATATTTTAATATCTTTCGATATTTTGGGTACATCGAATAATGGTGCATATCCCTTAACAAATAATTTATTTACTGTTAAAGTATCCTCAGTAGTGATAATACCCTCAACCGCAACGATCTGACCAGTAAACACTGAGTAATGCTTAATTGCTTTAAGATTCAAATGTAAAATGGGAGCTTGTTTCTGAATTTTAAGCCTTTTAGTACCTTCCAGCATAACAATTTTCCTTCCACTAGGCTTTTCGGCTGTTATAAATAGTCTGCCCCATGTTCTAAACACAACTGGTTTTATAGGCGCTATGTTTCTAATGTAACGTATATTCGAATTAGGAGGTTCAATGGCGTTCCAAGCGTAACACAATCGCTCCCCAAAACTTTGACAATGCATGGTAAGAATTGTTCCCTGATTGGAAAACATTTCAAACATGTACAATGCACTTTTAGGTATATGAGAATTATCCGCCTTAACGATCGATACATCGTGCTCGTTTTGTTTCTTCCAATTTTGAATGGCAGGGCCAAAAAGTAAAAGGACTTTGCCTCTAACCGTTGTACTGGGTGCACGAATCGGAACATCACTATAACAATTATTGAAATTTACTAAGTGCAGTATCGAATTACACAAACATGTAAGTAAAAATGATTAGATAGTGTGCTTACGATTGTGAGGTATAATTCAACGGTGTGAACGTATGGCTTATTGCTCGTAATTTATTATTGCTTTCTGTCTCAGCTGTTGGACTTCTTGCTCTTTTAGTTTGCTTAAAAAGAAGTAAAACGATATTCTATATAATAGTATAAAATAATCTTTACTACAACTTAGAAATATATATATTTCATATATTACACACAATATTTTAAGAGTGGAACAGATCACCGTAGACGAGTATGTATCTAGTCACGAAGTAAACCATAACGCGCACCACATTCATACTCGCCTATGGAATTATCTGTTTTACATCGTATTAAGGATTCATAAATGAAAAAAGTTTATAACGATGACAAATTTTTGAAACGGTTGCGCGTTAATATGGGAAAACTTATTTTATGATTATCAATGAAACGGCGATGTTTGAATCCAAACGTGCTTAATGAGTGTGGATCTAGTCACAATTTGATCTCCTGTGCACTAGACCTTCACTCATTTAGCAAATTTGGAAAAGATGAATTTTCTCGTTTTCGCTTGTTTTCTTTCTCTGCCGCCTTCCTTATTACATCATACGAATCTAATGTTGCGTGCTTCGAACTATCGATATTTAAAAACTGTTTTCTAATTAGCGATTACAGAAGAATGTAAATAAACACAGAAAGAGTAAGATAAACAGATATTTTAACCGGTAACGTTACAGTGACAAAAAGTGTACAGTTATAGCATGATCTTCGGGAGTCAACATAATGATGAAGGTTAATTGTTATTAACCTGGCCATTCCTGGCACTCTGTTACGTATTGTTTCGATCTAGTTCTGTCCATTTCTTGTACTTTGCGTTCGATACTTTTACATTCAATTAATCTGTTGCTTTCTTTCACAGCAACTGTTCAATTTATCGAATGTTTCTAATTCTTTAGAAACGGTTTATTCTTTTGATCGATCTATGTCTATACAATTTATTTATAAAGCATATTAGAAGATGAAATTTATGCCAATACGCGCAATTCTCTGTAAAAATATCAATAACAGATACGAAATTTGCTCGAACGATACTTGTACCAGATCATGTAAAACTTTGAATCGATCATTGAGCTGTCCTCTTTCCCCCTCTTTTCTGACGAATACATGAAGAGTCTATTTCTCCTTCTACCCCTCTCACCGCAAACTATCCGCCCCTGGCAATCTTTTGCCCCACTATTCACAGAGATACCGTGGGAAATAACATGAAGCTTTTACCAGATACAGTTGTAGCACGCTATAAGAACCGTTGGTATTTCATTCGCTTTTCAATACAAATATCCAACTATTCTTTTCTTTTTTTTTCTATATCATCCGAAATTGTCATTTACTTTATACATATAAGAGAGAATATCGAGAAGTTAGAAATTGGAACAAAGAGAGGAAAGAGATCGCACTGTCAGTTGTTGGTCAATTGCATTTAATTGGTAGATGTAAGCAACTCCCTAAAGAACAGATCTTTGAACCAAGTGCCATTTGAGAAAGCTAAAATTTTGTTATAATTTACACGCAATTTAATCTTATTAAACCAACAATTTGCTTATTTATACAAATCTTGCAGACTTTTAGACAGGTGGAACGCGATGATAAAAATAATTATGTGCGATACTCCTGATTAAAAATATCTAAAAATAAAATATTTTATACAGTATATAAGAGGAAAGTGTAAAATTACCAACGATTAGGTGCAACTTCAAAAAACTATCCTATATAAATGCACACGCAGACGCATGTGAATTTGTATTCATATAAAATTATCATGTACATGTGTGAGGATATACATTATATACAGAATATTATTTGACAAGAAAGTACATGTAATTCAAACATAAAACATATAAAACTAAATAGTTAATCACATAATACCTTTGCTTAGTAACCCGAGACATTCTTTCGTCAAATATTTGGAAAATATCAAAACACTGAAATGTATATATGAAGAAAGAAGTAGATCTAAAGAAGCATGCGACTGAGTTGAAGCAACAGGTTGTAGCGACGCGACGCTCAGAACTCTCGACCAACGAACGGTCGACGACATTCGCGTGTACGCACACAACGACAATCGATCTTCTTTCTCTTTCTCATATACAGCACTGTTTTTATTACATATAATATATATATACGCATGTGTATCAATGTGAATAAGGTTATCCGTAAACCTTCCTAATGTTAGCAAATACATTTATCTCGTATTTCTTGTAACGACATCTAATGATAAATTCAATGTGAATGAGCAACCTTTATACGTAACGAACAACTTTTCCGATTCTGTGCAATCAATCTGGCACATTTCGACAATAAATATGGAACTGTATGGTATGAAATGATAGGAAAAGTAAAAAAAATTTGAATAAACAGTAACAGCAACAATAACAATAGCAACAGGTCGTTATGACGCGAAACGTTATACGATTGGCGGAATGACTTTCGAGTATGAAATTCACTCAAACCGAATTCCATAATGGCTGACGCTTTACTCGACCATTTCAACATATAATACACACTACACTCGCTCGTATAATACTATTTTGCACAAATTATTTACTATTTCACAACAAAATTTACACACAATTTACAGCTTGCATAAAGACTGTAATATACACGGTTAACCGGCAAATCACTGAATAATACACTCCGACTCCTCGTGACTTCGCTGACAGGCAAGCGGTAGCGTCTCGATTCGACGCCATCAAGATATCTCACCGTACCGAATAATTTTTTAAAAATATCGACTATAACTGCCTCGTACACAAACAAATCAATTATTTAGCAAACTACAACCCGTAAATTTCAGTACAATTTGAGAACTGAAGCATAAGAGTAAACGAAAAATACAACGCTTTGTTCAGAAATTCTGTAAGCGCGCACGCACGCGCGCATCAGGATGATAATGGAGTCTGGGTCCTTGAAAACTGAAATCGTACCCTCTGAAGAAATCTGGTCAGCTTTCTTAGATGGAAGGAGAATCCCTCTCTATACGATATGAGAAGGCACACTATCCTTTTTCTACCAATAAGAATCATTCCAACATTCCCCTCCTTCGAAGAGTGTCCTTTGTGGGAGACTGGGAAAGAAGAGGAGGGGATAATGGCGGCGATCTACCTGGACGATTTTTGTGGCGGGAATTATGGTGCTTCAACAAGATCTTACAACAGCGCTTCAGGACAAGAAACCACCTGCCGGGAAATAGCATCGGAAATTTCACTACTGTTAACATTAAGCATCAATAGTAAGCATAATAAATAACACGATGTTCTGATTTTCAATAAATGGTAGGACTGCCAATGACAATATTCTAGTCTCGTAAGATTTTCTATATTTTTATAAAAAAGAAATATGTTAGAAATAAAATAAAACATTTTAAAGAATAAAACTTAACTATTGTATAAGTTGCTTAAAATGATACAATAATGTATTAAAACCTTCTAAGATATACCTTGAACTTACATTAACAAAAAAAGCAAAATAATAAAATAAAACAGTAAGTTCATAAAAAGAAAAGTTCTACTTTGAAACAAAAATTTAAGAACACATTACTGTTATATCTCTAATTTATTTTGCTAATTAAAAAGGAGCAAGATTTTATTAATGTTGATAATAATCAATTTTAAATGTGATAAAAATAAAAAAATAGAATAAAGTTTAAACGGTATTCTTCTTATATATTAAAAATTACATATAACCTTCTATGTGTATATGTTAACATAAATTTGAAGTCAAAATTTGCAATCGAGTTAAGCTTACTAATAAATAAAAAATATGACAGTAACTTAAATCTAAAATTTTGTCTACTTCGTATAACTTTGTAAAATACAATTCCAAACGTTCTATAAAGAATAAGATCCTCAGGTAGAAACCTTACGTCATTGCTACTATAGACCATAGATCGACCATAAAGAATGTGAGACAGTGTTGCCAAAGCGATGTAAATCATTACACTGCCAAGGTTGAGGTTCAATATAAAATAGATTGTTCCCATATATAATACAACAATTTTCTAGGAAACTATATTTAAAAAATATTTATTACGTGTTGTGTTGCATTAAAAAGATTTGACATTTTTTCGCAACACTTTACAAAACATAACAACATTTACACAACATTATATGCACAGAAGCACTTATGGAAACTACGTTTTAAGATTAGAAAATGTTGTATGTCTTGCAATATAGGACATTCATAACTATAATCTATTAACAAAATTGTTAGACTTCTATTCTAACGATAGTATACGATGTATATTTTCAAACTAAATATTTTTATTAAGAGACAAAATATTTATGAATGTTTTTGATTAGAATAAAATAAAATCATTCTAAAATGTAAATAAAATTTTATAACAAAATTTGGTTATATGTAATAATTTTAGACATCTAATTTATAAAGAATACTTCGATAAATCTGGCAACAATGTCGGAAGACCATTACAAGGGTAGAGACCTTCCCTCTTGAAAGAAAGAATAAGGAGAACGAGTAATTTTTGAACTCAAAATAGCCCGCTCAAAATTCGACGAAAAATATTATAAATGTAAAAATAATTATTGATGAAGCATATTAAAACATATTTTCATCCTTTTTTACAATAGACTGTATGTCAAATGTTGCTAACTTTTCTTAATTGGTGAAAATATTTACAAATAATTAGTATTAAGATATATATATATTATGTGAGATTATATTTACTAAATTTTATGTAACAAAATATGACTAATTAAAAAATGATTAAAATGAAAGCTTACCTTTAATGTAGGGCATTCTCCACTGCTGTATATATCCAAAACATTCTTACCACTATTATATGCAATAAATAGATGTAAGAATAACATTTGAAAATCACATGAACTTAAAGAAGTAAGAATATAAGCGATTGCTAAATTTGTTACTAATAAAACACATGAAAGGATACGTAATTTCTGTATTAGACTGTATATCAATATGTATATTTGATACTACTTGAGTAGGAACGTCTAAAGAACATTTATTGTTTTTTTCTAAATCTTCCTTTTCAAACTTAATAAGATTGTTTATTGTTGGATCAATATCTAAGGAATGTGGAATTGTATATGCTACCCATAATTCTACAAATTTTTCTTCATCTATGTTATAATCATGACATAGCTGAATACCTATTCAAAAAAAATTTTTAAAGATATATTAAATAAAAGTAATATATTAATATATTTTATATAAATGACAAAGAACGAATATAAATATTAAAAATATCTGACAAAATTCTATATATATAAACACATTTTGCTAAGTTACATAAATGTGTACATATTACAATGATATATAGTATAAATATTCCGAAGTGTTGTTATAAAATTTATCAGAATTGTTTAACACATATTTATAAAATATATATAACAGTACAAATAATGCAATCAAATACGAATATATCATCAAATATAGAGAATATGTCTGTCTCGGATCAAATGATGCTTTTAATAAATTACTGATTAGGAAATTCGTATAGGTTAGGAATAAATATCTTGCATTTACACAATAAGTCCATAAGTAACTTACATTTATCGATCACGGATTTATCGGAAATATCACAACCTAAATTAGAAAAGCACAGAATTAACGATTCTTCTGACACCATTTTACTACACAAACTAATATTCTTTAGGCTTTTCCCGCCAATTTAATAAATCAACGTACATGCGTAGTACTCTACAGTACCCAGTAGAGTTAGAATCTACAGTTACGAAAGATGAATGGTATATAGTGTAAAGAAAACATACTGTATATTCAAGTATACTAAATGGTATGCAGAATCATAACGCGGTCCGTACAAATTTTTCTCAAGATAAGTAATGTATGAATATGTGATTCGCACGAAATATACAATAAATAATAAAAACAACTTTATGTAGTTTGTATAATTTTACAAATATATTTCATGTTATTAGGATAGTTATATGCATAAATATTGATATTTTCACATGCAAATCTTATTTTATATAAAATTCTTATTCATTAGAGTACTTAAAAACCAATAAACTATTTTTTTCATAATTATATATATGGTTCTTACCCATATATACATATATAAACATTACAGTATACATAATAAAAAAAATATCTTTTCTGGCCAATGTTAGTATTAAGTAGTTGATTAATTGTCCAGTGTAAAATGTTCTTTGTCTTTTTCTGCAAGTTCAATAAGTGTTTGTGAAACATCTGCAGAAGGGAATCTTTCTATCCAAGACTGAATCATTCCAGCAAAATTGGGTTCATAGTTTTTCAATTGTACTTCATTTTCACCTGTACCATGATACATAAATTAATAATATTATAAGAATTTATAGTAAATGTACATAATTGTATGAATACAAACCATTTACAAATGTGTTAGATTGTACAAATATTTTTCGTGGTTCTTTGTGAGCTAAAACTATATCTCTCCAATGTGCCCATGGATGTGGACCTGTTTCGGGTACTTCACTATATTTGTCATACATTTTTTTGGCTTCTTCAATGTCACCTGTACTTTTATAAATTTGCAATTTAGTTAAGAACTCTCCAATCGCTTTTTTACCAACTGTCAAAATTTTCGTTCTGTCAACAGTTAATAATAAATTCTTCCCTGGCTCAGATTCTATAACATTAACAAAATCATTGCCAGCTTCTAAACAAACTCTAAGTAAGACATATCTTGCTTGAGAATGAGCTTGTAGCCACTTCTTAGTAGATGGTTGATACATTTCTAAAGCTTTTGCACAACCAGTCCATAATAAAGATAACCAATTAACATATATTATATCATCAGCCTTAGAATTCTCATGTCCAAATATACTTAGTATATCTTTCTCTAAAGATAAATATAATCCAACTGCTTCTGCCCTGCATTCTTCATAAGAAGATCCCATTGACCCAAACTTTGAATCATATGTTTCACCAGGTAAAAAGAATTTATTTATTGGTTCTCCAGTAAAAGGATTTTTTACTTTTCCCATGTCAAAATTATATAAACCAGATTCTAATTTCCTCAATAATTTACCTGTTCCATGACCAAGAAGTTCATGCAAACCAACTTGTACTTCAAAGCTAGCTACTCTATAATTATTCATTAGAGTTTGATCGTGTTCAGATAAAAATGGCAGTACATCTAATTTCATATTTGCAGGAATTACATTACCCAAAGAAACATTTTTAAATCCTTCTGATTGCCTAATTTCATCATAATTTGGAATATTTATACCTGCAGGGATACCAGATCCTGAGAATGTTAGAACATCCAATGAAGTAAAATCAGGCCTTAGAAATTCATCTTTTTCAAAGTCTCTGGCCCAAGGAAGCTTTGGTATAAATTTTTCTGCATTACTTACTAATGTAGCAAATTTTTTGGACATTTCTTTATTTACCATTGCTACAAATCCTTCAAACTCCCCTCTCTGACCTGCTGGATCTCTATAGGTTTCAATAAAACCAATATAAGTTTCTATAACTGGTCCTTTGTCCTTAATCCATAAACGAGATCCATCTTTATGATCTTGTAAAGATCCTGTCTTGAAATGCTGTATATATTTATTTAACATACTCTTTTCAGTTTCATTTGCAGCATATTCTTTTGCTTTCTGAATATTATCAACAACTGGAATCAAAAGTTTGCTATAGTCTCCTCTTGTAATTTTAAATCTTGCATTTTTAAATACTTCTTCTGACAATGTAATATTAGGATTATCATTGATCTCCACAGAAGCTAATCTGATTTCATATATATCTATGTTTTTGGAACCTTCAGAATCGTTTTGTTTATTTGCTATTTTAAAACATCTGGCATTATAAGATTCTAATCCTTTATTTTGCATAAAATCATTAACTAATTCTGCATCTTTGTCTGTACAATTAGCAGAGAAATAAGTTGTAACCCCTTTTTCACCTAATCCCAAAGATTTTAATTTTCCTTCTGTAGAATATATTATATTTTGAATTTTATTCCAAATTTCTTCAATGTCTTTGGGATTATTTTCATATGCCTTTGAAATTTTTATTATGGCTTCAAATTTATCCTTAGGGAAGTTAGGTATTATTTTGCTGTCACCAAAAGATTTATAATTACCAGCATTTGCAAAGATTCCACAAGAATATACTAAAAATGCCTAAAAGTATAGTATAATTGTACAATTAATGTTAAGAACTACCTTTAAAAATTAAAATTACTATTCCACATATTATATATAAACTTACTGTGAACTCATCTTCACTAACACCAGCATTAAATGCAGAATTTTTCAATTCATTTATTGTTTCAGATAAGAAAATTTTATGTAAAAGGGCAAATAATAATGGTGATTCTGGGGAAGTTTGTACATATACAATAAGACCACCATTCCATGCAGCTTGACTTAAATAATGTGCATATAATTTTTCCTTTTTTGTTAATGCATTAAATGCAGTATCACATTCTAAAGCAATTATTGGTTGGTTATTCGGTAAAGTAAACAAGGAAATATCTTCACTCATTTTTGTAGATAATAATTTCACACTGGAATGCAAAGAAAACAATAGATTTATTGATTACGCTATAGAATTTATATATAAATTTATGTATATATGAAAATAAAACACAATCATTAAGTCAATAAATTCAGAAAACTTTTTTACAATTATAACGTTCTACAGAAATATTAAGAAGGAAATCAAAGAGAAAATTTTGTCCTTTTATACATATATATGCTATATGTATACGTATACATATCTTGTGAAATAAAAGTGACGCTACATATAACCAACCTTGAAACAAAATTATTTCTTAAAAGCTTAACGTTTTTATCCGTATTTAGAATTATAAATCCTACTCTTCTTTCCTTAATACTAATGTTAAATGAAAAAAACCGTAGAAAATATTTAAGCACGGTTTGTGAAACAATCTTCTGTCGATAAAATGGCCACATCTGCAATATATTTCTTTCGCGGTGCAATTTAAACATTGCAATTTATGTAAAAGCAACTAACTATTTTTTTATATCTATATACACAATTGAACTATTTATTATTAAAGAGTTGTCTGCTAAGTATTAATTTATTATATATATTTCCTAATGTAAAAACGATTACCAAAATTTCCTAGATAATCTAGTTCTTATATTCACTAAAAGTTTGCCGCTTATTGAGATAGGTCGCAAATAACTTCTTGAAATTTCCAAATATATAATTTATTCTTTTTACAATGTACATATTTACTTAAAAAAATATAAACAAATTAAATTACTACTATATACTTGATGTTACTTTATACATTTAGTACTTTCTGTCTTATTTTATGCATTTGATATTTTTTATTACATTTATTAGATCATATGTTGCTCAATAATCATATAACAATATTTTCTACTTATTCAATATTTTTGTATAATAAAACAAATTATATATCCTTAAAGAGTGTCATTAATTAAATAAAAATACTATCTTATATTTTCTGGAAAACACATTTTAGAGTAATTTCTTTTATAAACATAAGTATTTAAAGGAGAAAAATATAGTATTATTCTTTGACATCACCAATACCATCTGCATTTATTGCAAACATTGCTTCACTTTCAGGCAAACAGGGTGAATCATAGATTTTACATATTCTAGTTTCGCCTCTACCCTTACGTAAATATAATCTTGTAGTACTTGCATGAGCTAAAATATGACCACCAATAGGCTTTTTTTGGTCGCCACCAAACATACTAGCTGCACCATCAACTTGTGCCACAACTTGATTGGTTATAACAACAGCAACACCATGTTCATCCGCTAATCTGAGCAACATTCTGAGAAATCTACCTAAATGCATTTGTCTAGCAGCTAATTCTCCCCTTCCAGAGTATTCAGTTCTATATAAACCGGTTGCACTATCTACTATCAATAATGCATATCTAGATTCTGTCATCATAGCACTAGCTTGAATTAGTAATTGAGTTTGATGATCTGTATTATAAGCTCTAGCACATGCCACATTATCTAATACAGAATCCCCTGCTATCTTATATCTTTCAGCAACAGCAATTAATCTTTCGGGTCTAAAAGTTCCTTCTGTATCTATGTAAAGACATTTTCCTTCTGCACCACCCATATCTATCGGTAATTGACAATTCACAGCAAGCGTATGACATAATTGAGTCTTTCCTGATCTAAATTCTCCAAATATTTCTGTAATAGAACCCGTTTCGATACCACCGCCTAATAGTCTGTCCAATTCACTGGAACCAGTTGTTACAAAAACAATATTGGAACGAGTTTGATGAATTTCAGTAGCACTCTTAAATCCCATTACAACAAGTTTGGAAGCTTCTTGCAAAATTTTATCTGCTTTAGCTTCACTGATACCTTTGATAGCAATTAAGCACTTTTTTGGAGCATAGGCTACAGCTTCCACAGTATAGTAGCCAGCTTCTTCCAGCTTTTTTACATCTCCTGCTGTTATACCATTTCCCTGAACAAATAACACAGTTATTAAATATTAAATTTAATTTTATAAATGATATAAATTATTTCATACAAACATTTAAAAAACGAGGAAAAAGAATATGATACAGGTTAAAGAATCAACGTACTTCCAGGGTTTTTATTAATTTTGCTTGTGGATTATATTCTTCAAATTCTTCATCTCCTTGAAGAGTAGCTGTGGCTGCCATAGCTGTCATTTTTTAATAAGATATAATATACCTGAAAAATCGAAAAACAAGTGTTAACTTTGGCGCCATCAATATTACAGTGTCTTTAAATTACACGATTTGCATTATTTATCATTGCTTTTTATTTATATAAATAACGTAATATTTAGCACTAAAATTATAATATGTTGTTGTATAAAATATATAATTTATAATAACTTATCCGTAATTTTGTTTATACTAAATTCAACTTATTCAATATCTTCAATATCGTATTTAACAATTGTGTTAGTATCGATACCTGTTATTTGAAATAAATATGTTAATAATTATGTAAAAAGAAATAAATGAATGAAAACAAGAAAACTTTTATTTATCATTAACTCTAAATCTGTAGAATTATGTACACAAATATAAATACACATAAAAGCTAGATCACGCATTTATCGACGATCAATATCAATTTCTATTAAAGATGTCTCTTCATTCGAGAAGAAATCAAGGAAGAGGAAAAGGTCAGGACAGGACAGGAACGAAAGGCATCAGGTCGAGACAAGACAGATATATTCTGTTCTGACATCTGACCATTAAAATAATTGTATATTTATCCTTAGAGTGTTTTCAGAAGGAGACCGTTATATGAACATTATATGTTTTTATGCGCGACTCTTCATTGAAACATCGTTGAATTAACAACAGATTTACTTTTCCAATGACAATGGCGACTTTGCATGAGAAGCATTTTTGTTCATCCAATGTATCTATAAGCGCTGTGTTCTTTGATCTGGACAATACTCTCATCGAGACTAGAAAGGGCGACAATCAAACATGTCGAAAGGTACGCTAAAATATTTGAAATTATATTGATATTAAAAGCCGTATACGTGTATATAAACGGTCAGTATTGGTTAAAATACTGGAAATACATATGTGTGTGTATGTCTTTCTTAGAGAGTGCGCGAAAACTGTAGTTAATCTTTCTCTCGAAATTAAATGAAAAGTCGCTCATATTGCTAATTTACTTATAATTTTATACATTTTTTTTTTGCTTTTATGTGGTACTTCTTTTACTGTTTCAAAAAAAAAGTATCTCGTAGTAATTACATTTACATTTACGTTTAATCTTTCAATTCCGTTTGGATACGAAGATGGTACGAAAATAGAAGCTTCTGTGTAATACGAGCTGACTCCCTGATATAGTGCTTTCTCTCGGACGGTTATTTTCGACCGATCCTACTGCACTGTCCAGACACTCAACAGAACGTAGAAAAAGCGTGTAAGCACGTTACTGAAGATATTCACGATTCACGATCTTAAGATACCAGTTAATTGTACTATTACATTCACATGCTATATCATGTGGAGAAGGTTATGGTAGAATGGTAGAATTATGTGTACTTTCAAAATTCTTTTCCAATGAAATTTTGTAAAATGTGGTTATTCTAAACAGCTTTTTATGTTATTTTCTTTAATACAAAACTTAACATAAGCAGTTAATATATCATATTTCTACAGTAAAATAAAACAATTCTTTGAAGGACGCTGCTAACCTTGTATTGAAAATAATTCATATTTTAATGTTAATGTACACATGTTTGTGGAATTAATGTTTGTGATAGTACAACTTTATTTCTGTCTGACTAAGTGAGTGTGTCAAAGGGCAAGGCTAGTTTTAAGGGGCTTGATCTGGGAGTACTGCCAGTTGGCTTTTAGCTGTGACATGTGAAAGATGCAAATCTCAGTGAATCTTTGTTAAATACTACTGAGTAAATATCAAAATTCTGGAATTGTTTGTGAATTGCATCTAGAAGTTTGTCATCGTACGAGAAAAAATAAAAGTAGAAAAATACTTGTAGATTATAAAAATAGATATTTTTTTTCTTTAAATTATAACAACATAAACTACAGCCATGAGTATTTCAAAGAACGTGAAAAAATATGAAACTATTTTGAAGTCTGTTGAAACTGATTCAGAAAAATTTGCTGCATTATTTATGATAACAAAATTGGTGGATAGCAAAGATTGTACAGTAGCAGAAAAAAAAGTGTTATTTGAAGCTATTGGAAAAAAATTTTTGGCGAAATTATTATCTACAGAAGTAGTTCCTGTGGATTGTCCTCCACAAGTATATAAGTCTGTAGCATTGTCTATACTTTCTGCATTCTGTGGAGAATCAGAATTAGCTTCTCATCCTGACATGATTACTCATATACCTGCATTACTTGAAATTATATCGCAAGCCGATGAAGATGCAGATGATAATATGTTAATTATTGTTAGTGAAGCATATACCTGTCTGCAAAATATTGCACAATATTCTCCTGGGCAACAAGTTTTACTTGAACAGAAAGCAATTACAAAAATGTGTGATATTTATTCAGAAAAAAGCTTTCAGACAGACCAAGCTTTGAACATTTTAGTTACTTTAGTTCAGAGATTTGGTCCAGAAGCATGGGATGCAACAGATACTGCACCTTTCCATGTTATTATAAATAAGATTGCATTAGATTTTGAAACAGATCATACAGAAAGAAAATTTCAGTTATGTACAATTTTGCAAGCTTTACTAATGTCCTGCAGAAAAAACATAATTAGTGAAACTGCTAAAGAAGAATCTTGGCCTTCTAGCATTCACAAGGCTTTATCTGATATTCTTGGATCAAAGATAGGCAAAAATCAACGCGATCCAGCACTAAAACTTGCTTCTGTCATGCTAGATTTATTGGGAGCAGAATGGACTTTATTAGATAAAGAAAAACCAAAAGTATTTTTATTATTATTGATTCAATTGGCATCTATAGAAGTTAGAATGCAAGTGGAAGGAAAACAATTAAAAACTATAATGGCAAATGCAGACTTAGTTACATCTTGTTTTATTATTATTGAAATTTCTCTTGGATATATTACTAATGATCAATTGGACCTAGACCAAAAAGAAAAACAGTCATTATATACTGTTTTAAAGGGAGCCTTTGCTGCAATTATAGGTTTACTTACAGCAGTATCTAAGATGAAAGAAATAACAGATGTCAAAGAAAAAATATTTATTTGTGCTGTGGTAAGAGTATTAGCAGCATGGCTTGCTCAGGAAACAACAGCTATGCGTTCTCAAGTTTATGCAGTTTTACCATATGTATT
Source organism: Bombus impatiens (assembly GCF_000188095.3). NCBI lineage: Eukaryota > Metazoa > Arthropoda > Insecta > Hymenoptera > Apidae > Bombus > Bombus impatiens. Next base: position 1,959,637 of record NT_176967.1, read on the forward strand.
AACAGTAGCCAATGACACATTTTATGCACACAGAAATAGAAAATTGTCAGAGAAGGCTAAAGCAAATGCTAAAATTAAAAGCGATGAAGCAACATCATCTGGAGAACTAGTTACTCATGATCCTTTAAGTGAAATTGATTTATTGAGACTTTTATTACCAGCATTGTGTTATTTAGCTGTAGAAGAAGACGCTAGAAAAATCTTAATTAAACACAAACAAGAGGAAGTCCTGTTTGAATGTTTATCTTACCATTGGACAATTGTTCATCATAAAAAGCCACCAATACCAAAATCAGAAAGATTAAAAGCATTGAAAGAACCAGAAAAAGAAGAAGATTTAGACCTTCATATATCAGAAGCAATCAAAGATTCAAGGGTGGCCATGGTCTCTGTGTGCAATGTTTTAATGAACATTACTGTATTAGAGGCAAAATTAGTGGAAGAATCACCAACATTTATTTCTTTATTAAAATTTATTTTCAATAATCTCCCAGAACTTAAACAAATTCCTGAAAATCTAGTATTGCACGGTCATCTTGCAGTTTTGGGATTGCTGTTATTGAAGCAACAGGCAACACGTGTCAAGAAAAATGATTTTTCTATATGTCGATATATTCAGGCTACTATAAGATTTTTGTGGGATGCATATATAATTGATGAAAGCAATGATCCCACTGAACTTGTTGTTGCTATGTCATATAAAGAGCGATGGATGGAACTTATGGAACTATGGTTTCTTGGAATGCAAACAATGGCTGGGGTGTTACAAGTTATACCTTGGCTTTCACAATTTACTCTTGAGTCAGGTTGGGCAGAAGAAATTATTGAGATTCTCAAGAAAATAAAAATAGGAAGTCTTCAGCCAAATGTAAAGTTTGCTTTTGAAGATCTTTTGTGCCATTTAGTTAAAGCAGATGAAAATGTTGCTTCTGTTTTGAAGAAATGTGGGGCTTTAACAGTATGCAGAAATCATCGTATGATGGAGCTGGGAAAACATCTTTTTGGAGATTAAAAACAATCCAAAAATTTATATCGATATTTTATTATCATGTTTTAAATGAAAGTTCTATATATCTGTACATTGATAGAATAGCCAAGATACTTAATCCATTCTTATGTTGTTAAGTAATATGTTTGTTTGTGTATACGTATTACACACGTTTCCTTTTTTATATTACGCTATATTGCATATGAAAGAAACTATTAATAACTCTTATTTCATCAAAATAACACTCATATTTTGATTTAGTGATTCAGTTTAGCTAAAATTTTGTAAACCTGTATACAATCACAGATCAGATATAAATGTAATCATGTCTGAAAATAGCTTTCTGGCAAGCAAAAGAGCTACTAAATGTTTGTATGAGTTAAATAGATTTAGAAATTTAAATATTGAAATATATATTAGAAAAAACTATTTTTACATTTTATATTCATTTATAAAATATTAGAAAATTTGTATAAGTTAAATTTGGAATTAATACAGTTTGTGAATGTATATATGAAAAATTGCTTATGTATAACAAATGGCTTTGTAAAATAATAAATGGTCTTTCTACTAAAGAAATTGTTTTTAAAAGTATTTTATCTTTTAAATTATTCCCTACTTTAATATTAGAAAATTACATTAGATAAACTTTTCAATCATGTGAGAATTATCCCTTATATTGCATTTAATATATGGCATAAAATCTGCAAAAATAGGTATAAATGTTAACATCCAACAAACATTTGAGTAAAGTTTTTAGGGTTGGAGTAATATAAATTTGTTGTTGGCACAACTGATTTTGTTGTGATTACAGCAACGACCGCGGGTGCCACTTCGAGTGTCCACTAATCGGCTCGAGTATTTCAATGAATCAATGCATTTTCTAGGTAATCATCAAAAACTGAATTAAGTGACCTAAGTTCCTAACTGATCGTTTGTATCCTTTCTCCCAAGAGCTTGGTTCAGCCATCAAAATCCACATTCGATGAATGGTTATTTTTCACTTTCAATATGTCAATTATTCCTTATAAAATCTATTTTTCACATTTATCATTTTTCCCAGTTATCAAAACATACTATAGATCATGTTGAATGTGGAAATCATTCATTTTCCTTTAGTGCGTACTTTATATTTTGTTCATTATTTTATAATATTGCTTGATTTATGTATTATAAAGTGAAAAAAATGTCTAATAGGTGGTATTCTAACTTTATCTGCAGTTGGCTGAGGAACTAACACAAGAATATGGTATTCCTGAAGATATATCTGTGAAGATTACAACAACATATTTGAAGCTCTTTAGAAAATGTCCTGATAATGTAATTCACACCTTGGATGTTTGGCGTATAACTTTATGGAGTAGAGCACTCGGAGAAAAGTACTCATATCTAGCAAAAAAAATTTACGAGCGATGGTTATGTCTACGATATTATTATTTGGCTCTGTCGTCAGATATAGTTTCTATGCTGCATCAATTGAGGTTAAAATACCTCTTAGGTTTGATTACAAATGGTCCATCTAATGCACAATGGGAAAAAATACGAAAACTTTCACTAGAACAATATTTCGATATAATTCTTGTATCAGGAGATTTACCATGGGAAAAACCCAAAAGGGAAATATTTCGAAAAGCATACCGATTTTTAAATGTTAAACCAGATAGTTGTGTAATGGTTGGTGACAAACTGGAAACTGATATCCTGGGTACTACATTATTGTCATATTTTATTTATCACGCGCATTAATTATTTACGAATTATTAGAAAATATTACATTCAAATATTGTAGAATAATCTTATTTGAAAATGTTATTTCAATCAATTAACATTATAAAGAAAATGATGCAGTTTAAAAGATTATTATTTTCCATATATAGGTGGAATAGAAGCAGGTCTAGGGTGTACAATTTGGATTCCGACATTGGATAAACCACCCTTATTAAGGGGAGATCCACAACCAGATTTTACTATAAGGCATGTCACAGATCTCTTAAGTATTTTAAACAGAAGTCCTGATGCACCAGAACTTGAAGATTCTTCTTCAAATGCGTCAGATGGTAGTTGATAAAAGGAGAGATTATTACTTCAAACTTTTCCAAATATTATAGCTGATCAGAGGTCACATTTTTATATAGAGAACTTGCTAATTATTTTCTCATAGTTAAGTAAATATTATTATTGTAACTATTATTATAGCATGCTTTAAAAGTGTCTTAAATGGCTCCTATATTATTTTTATCTTCATATTGAATAGAAAAAAATGAAATTGTTATTGAACTACAACATGATGATAGTGTTACTGCATTGAATTTCAAAAAGATATCATTTAAGTATATTTATTATAGATCTCTCTTTTACTAAGTTTTTAAATTGAGAATGAATTTTATATCATTTATATGAGATAAAAATTATATTTTTTAACTGAAAGAGTATTCTTAATTGAGAATTGTGTAATTGCTTTTAAATTTACTTGCTAGGTATATTACCTAACTTTATAATAAATTTTGGTTTTTACAGACAAGTTTTAGATAACGTTATAAATTGTTTATATATATGTAAATTTATTATAAGTAAGCACAAAGTAATTTGTATACAAAGTACAAACGAACATTTATATCCATATATTAATAAAAAAATTTAATAGGAGTAATGATAAATAATTTTTATAATTTTATAGCCAATGTACAATGTATGCATTAAATATAATGATTGTAAAAATGTATAAACATATGTTTATAATTATGAGATATATACATGGAATATGTGAAGAGTAAATACCACGAACAAATTTGATACACACACATATATTGTAACTATATAATACGTACATCTGTAACATATATTTTTCCATTATATATTTTATTTTGTGTTAAAATAATACGAACAGAAATGTTGAAGAAAGTTTTAAAAAACTGATAAAATGATAAATTGAAATGTAATACTTATTTTTAGTAATAAAAGAAAAAATAACAATATTAATCTTTTTTTCCTGATTGTAAAACGAATATTGTTATATTTACATATTGAATATATTTTATGAATTTTTACTTATTTTAATAGTTCAGCATTATATGACTATTATTTTTTACGTTTGTATATCTTTATGTCCTTCTGTTACAAAATCATCAGTCACAGAACTTTTATCCTGTTCATCTACTTTGTTTAAATCATAAGATTCTGTTAAATTGGTATCAAATTGATCGCTTTCTTCCATTCCATATTCATTGTTTGGTTTTATCATTTGGTTCTAAAAAAATATTATGTTAATAAGGCAATATATGTAAATTACATATTACATTTAATCTGTTGAACAAACCAATGATTTGCTTTTAAAAAAAAGTTTTCTACAAATTTTTCGAGCTTTTTCGGGATTGATGTCAGCTTCTATTAGTGACGTTAGAACATCTTTCTCAGTTATATGTAATTCGGGATTAGCATCAATCAATATGACCGATTTACTTTTAGCGCTTAGTGCATCACGCCTGATTTCGTCTAGTTTCTGATACCACATTAATTTTTTAAGTACTCTATCTTCATTTAGACCTCTTGCAGGCATCAGTGGCCGAATTTCAGAAATATTTAATAATTGCTGAGCATATACAAGATCTAATTCTTCTCCCTCTGAATTATCCGATATATTTAAAGCAAGTTTTAATTGATAAATCTCGTACAACATTCGCTTCTATTTAGAAACACAAAGTTTGTTATTTTATGCATTTAATATTATTTTATAAACTTAAGCGATAATAAGTGATATTATTCTGACCGTGTCTAGAATTGTTTTGTTTTCTTCAGTGTGTTTCTTAAATACTTCTTGTAGCTCTTCATCAGTATACAAACCATTGAGTATTATTTCATGTGTAATATCGTACATAAATTTTGCGTATTTCGCTTCTTCATCCTTTATATGTGCTTTTTGATCAATGAAGTCAGTACATAGTTGAGCGGTTTCATAATTTCTATGATTCCTTGATGTGCTATCTTCTGATGGAAGATGATTGATGTTTTGTGATAAATAATCACAAGTAGATTTATAATACATCGAATTTTTTTCTATTCTATATATATTTTTACGGTAACAAATAATTTATCAATAACAAATACCTATAATTTTAGTCAATTTAAATAACGAAGCAAATGTTTCTATTGCAAAATTTTATCTCACCTATCTTGAAATTTTAATGCAGTTTCCACACTTGTAGAATTAAAAATCTTTCTACAACTATTACTTGATTGTGAATAAGACTGTTCTCTTATATTTTTACTATTTGATGTAACTGGCTCCGAACTACCTGTTTTAAATATTGATGAACTTGGACAAACTACATGACTGTGAGATTTTGGTCGTGAACAGATCTCATTATAATCGGATAAAGGATTAGTAAAGTACTTCCGAGCTTCACACTGGCAGAAATACTTTGAGTCATAATTCATTCTTAAAAAATCCTGTTAATTAATCATTAAAAGATAATTTGATTCTATAATTTATAATTTTTGAATTGAATAATTTATAATTTCATTCCTATGTTATATTTCGTGCAAACTTCTCAGTAATCAGAAATGAGTTATATGAATAATTTACCATTGGATGATATGAGACATCATACGTCAATTTATCAATTACGTTATTTGTAATTTCAGTTTTTACAAATTGTGGTTTCCAATCTGTTTGTTTGCACATTTGTTTTTTTTTACGTATATAGCTTCTGTTTCTAGCATCAACGACACATTTTGCCAGTAAAATGCGTCGTAAGTGCGCGCTCATAGAGTTATATGCTGTTAATTGTTCATAATAATTTTGTCCATTTTGATTGTATGCTACATGCAATATAAATGTACGGGTTAAAAAAGAATTTTGTAAAATATATATCCTCCCAAATAATATAAAACATCGATATTTCGATCAAATTGGAAAATATGGAACAATGAAAAAAATACATTTTTCATACCAGTGCTTTTAAGATTAACTTCACTCTTATTGCATCTTGTCATTTCTTCAAAACTATAATATTATTACTTGTCTATTTTGGATCTTATTTCTAACTTGATGTACTAATTTAAAAAATAGTTAAAAGATGCTAAACAATTAATAAAACAACACTAACAAAAATTTATACCTTACTAATTACACATAAAATACTGTGAGGTACGTAACATATACATACAAGTTTAAAGTTGTTACTGTATGGTTACCAAGCAACAATATAATTCTTTACTTCGTACTAGATATGACTACAAAGTTTATCTCATATAAATTATGTAACAATTTATGCCTGAAACAATTTAATTATTTGTTTAATATTCCGACATAACATTATAAGTTACATTTGTTGTAAATATATACATATATGTATTCATTAATCTATATTACGTACTCATATTTTATACAATATATATACATATAAAATTAATGATAATTAAGTTCTGAACTTAAACATTGAAAAAAGGAAATTAATCATAAACAAGATACAATCTTCTTAAAATGCAGAGTTTTAATTATTATAAATAATAAACAGAATTTACAATTATTTCAGTAGTAAATGAATTACATTTAGTTTACAGTCTTTTTAATGTTATTGCTTGGAATTCTACAACGGTAAGAGTCACATACGATCCTGAATTCCGCGAAATCAATCGATGTTGCTGCACATGTTAATTTATGATCGCACTATATTTCTATAAAGATACCTAACGTATTTTGTCTGTGACTATATTTTGTTTATGATTGAATAACTTGAATTTATGTTTGTATCACAATTCTGTTATCTACAGCAGATAACTAAACTTTATATCAATTTTTTAATTTATTAATGTTTATAACCATAATAATACATTTTATATATGTATATAGGTATGTACATGGATTTATCAATATCTTTAATTTTAGTAAAAATAAATGCTGTGTAGAAGTCATAACGGTAAGTATGTAAGTACTTACGTATTTCATTTTTTAAGTAGTATGTGTTTATGTATGTGACTTATCATTTCTTTTGCTATCGCAGGTTTATTTGATTTGAATGATTCGTAGCAGATATGATATGATGTCCAAAAAGATTGGAGTCATAACCTAAAATTAGGCGTGTGCCAAGAATCGTAGATAGTAAAATATGCAAATAAAAAAAAGTTATTACAATGTATAATGTCTATGAGCAATTATCCATTAAAGATATAGCAAACTGGGTCGCCTCTGGAGCAATAATATTTGGTGGTATTATTCCCTATGTGCCACAATATAGAGAAATTAAAAGAAGGGATAGTGCGGAAGGGTTCTCCCTTTATGTATGCTTTACACTTTTAATAGCTAATACATTACGTATTTTCTTTTGGTTTGTACATTTACTTAATATAAAAATTTGTGGTTGTGTTGTATCAATTCATACTAATACAGGTCTGTATCTTTTACAGGTTTGGGAAACATTATGAAATACCTCTCTTATTACAAAGTATATGCATGATTGTTACTATGTTTATAATGATTAAACTGTGTATAAATGTACAAAGCAGAAATCAAGTAATAAAAGTTAGAGAACGTGTATTTTCAGGTATGTTAAGTACAGAGAAAAGGAAATAAATTTTTAACATATACAATAATGTATTTTCAAATTATAACTCATGTTAAATCTTAATTTAAACAGATTTTGATGCAAATTTTTTTTGGAAGTGGACAGATTTTCAATCTTACTTAGACTTTATGCTATTATTTGCTGTATTAATAGGAATTCTAACATATTTATTAGTGGATGTACCAATATTTGTTGAAACCATAGGATTACTTGCAGTATTAACAGAGGCTATGCTTGGAATACCACAATTTTTGCGTAATTTTTTTAATAAATCAACTAATGGAATGAGGTATAAAATTATAATTTAATAACAAGATGCGATACCTGAATAACATTCATAAAGTAAATAATTTTTCTGTTAATTTCAGTATTGTTATGGTTGCAATGTGGACATTAGGTGATGCATTTAAAACATGTTATTTTGTTATAAGAGAAGCTCCAATACAATTTGAAGTTTGTGGTACTCTTCAAGTTATAATTGATATTGCAATTTTAACACAGGTATATATTTATCAAAATAAAACAACAATACATACAAGAGTTCCAGTTCGAGTTGACTAAGTCTGATACTTTACATTTATGAATGCTGTAACATACTTTTTCTACAACTTCCATTAGCTAAAAAAATTTATCTGTGTTATAGATAAATATTTATGATTTTTTAATATATGTGCACTTGATTGTAAAAAAAAAAAAACAAGAAAAACAAGGTGAAATATATAATGTATTGTAAATAAGCATTTATCAAATAATATTTCTTATTTTCACTTAAAGGATGAACTAATATTTTTTTAATTATATTAAACTTTTAATATATTTTAATTGTATTACATATGTACAAATTTTATAAAATAAAATTTTGTTAATATAACGGGATTTCAATTTCAATTAAAAAATGGCATTTATTCCATTATGTATTTAGTTTGTATTAAAAAGCATATATCTTTCTTACTACTTTTATAACAGAACTATGTAATTTATATGTATCTTACATGTTTAAATATAATTGAAGATAAAGTTCAGTCGTCAATGTCACAGTCATATAAGTAGGTCTGAATTCTGGACACTTCCATGCCGAAAGCATAGAAGAAACTATCCAAAAATTGAGTCGTGAAAAATCAACATGGTAGACAAGAAAAATCAACATGGTCGTTCTGTGCATGTGCAACACACGTGTGTATATATATATACATATCATTGCAGAGACATTCTGCTCGTCTCTACTGCTTGCAAGAATGAGAATGTGTTGTCTTCCATGTTGATTTTTCACGATTCAATTTTCGAACTGTTTGTACTTATGTTTCGGTATATGAGCATTGAAACTTATTTATGTGGTCGTCGGCTGTAACTATTGGCTGCAGACTAGTGACACTCGACGGACAGACCATATATACTACATTCACAATGATTGGTTGTAGCTTTCAGTTCTAATTTACAGATTTTTTGAACACCTTTAAAAAATGATGCAAGTCAATATATCTGTCGGCTAAGCAGACTTCCAATTAAAATAAAAATACTGATATAACAAATTAATTGTTATTATTGATTATTATTTTTACGTAAACTTCATGATATAGATACTTACTGATTATACTGTTTGTGATTACAATAGTGACATTTTTAGAAGATTGATGTTAAATAAAAAATCTTATATTAGTTTCATAAAGAAATATATGTACGCGTGTTTTTTGTATTGTTTATTCGTATTTCTGTAAATGCAGTGTTAAAAAGTCGCTTGAAATAATTTTAAAGTCAGTTAATCTTACTGGAATGCATTTATTTCATTAGCTTTTTAGTCATTTTATACACGGTGTCATTAATATTTTTAATATTAATATTCATATAAAATATAATATTAATATTTCAAATCATATTATAAAATTTACAAATCAAATTTATTGTGTTAAAAGTAATTTATATCTATTAACCATAAGCTAAACGTTGTAATGGGAGAGAGTCAGTGGAATGATTGGAAACCTTTTATCTATGGGGGTTTAGCTTCGATTGTTGCAGAATTAGGTATGTGGTGTTATATTACAATAATTTTATTCTAAAAGTTTAATTATCTATCAATAACTTATTTACTCATCGTTTTTATAAATATATTTCTGGTTAGGTACTTTTCCTTTAGACACAACAAAAACACGTCTTCAAATCCAAGGACAAAAATTTGATCAAAAATATGCGCATCTAAAATATTCTGGTATGACAGATGCTTTATTTCAAATATCACAACAAGAGGGTTTTAAAGCTCTATATTCTGGGTAAAAAGAAGTTTGATTTATATACATATATATATATATATATATATATATATATATATATATATATTCAATATTTCATTTGGCTACTAGATAGGATTATTTTATTAGTACTAATTTTTTTATTATATAGGATTAGTTCAGCTATTTTAAGGCAAGCTACTTATGGAACTATAAAATTCGGTACCTATTATTCTTTAAAAAAAGCAGCTATGGATAAGTGGAAAACAGATGATTTAGTTGTTATAAATGTTATATGTGCTGCATTAGCTGGTGCTATTTCAAGTGCTATAGCTAATCCAACTGATGTAGTTAAAGTTCGTATGCAAGTAACTGGAATTAACTCAAATTTAACATTGTTTGGTTGTTTTCAAGATGTATATCAACATGAAGGTATTTGCGGTTTATGGAGGGTACGTAAATTAATAAATATAAATTTTAACAATATTTACATAATTTTATACACAAAAATTTGTATGCAGGGTGTGGGACCTACTGCTCAAAGAGCAGCAATTATTGCAGCTGTAGAATTGCCTATATATGATTACAGTAAAAAAAAGTTTATGGTTCTATTGGGAGATAGTATTAGTAATCATTTTGTGTAAGTAAACCGTATCTATATATTTTATTTAATTTTATATTGTTCTTTGATGACATTATATAAATAGATGTATATTATTGTATTAAAAATAGTTTATTTGAAAACAAGTATAAATTGTGTATTAGTCTTTCTTTTAATATTAATACGTAAATAATAAATAAACTCTTATCTGGGCTATTTCTGTTTATCACAAAATATTTATCACGCCATTATCATACTAACAAATGTTCAATAATGTTTTTAAAGCAAACATATTTCATGTGCTCTTTTACAGTATGTGATGTCATGTGAGTATATCTAAACATATCTTGTTTATTTTATGTTACAATTTCTTTAATAATGTTTATAATTTCTAATATTAGTATTATTTATTATATCTCCTAAATTTTTCTATCATATGACTTTGGTGATATACACATGATAAATATGTATAACTAACAAACAAAATTTTCTGTATTTTAATTTTGAATTAAATAACTCAAATAATTTTGACTTAGCAATATTAATAATATAGTGGTTTTATACTTAGTTAAAAAGGAAGTAACATTTTTCTAAAAGTGAAAAATTTTATTTCCAGGTTCTTTCACACTGTGGTGCACATGGGCACATTCTGTACGTGGACATTGAGATGACCACAGAGAATCAAAGTGGAAGTTATGTTTAATATTTCTTGTTTGTATATAAATTGTTAAAACTGTTATCCAGATGTCTAATCATCTTGAATTGCATAATCAATTGTTTCACTTACCATTTCATGCAAATTTATTTACAGAATTATATACAAGATTGAACACATAGTTTACTTTTGTTTTCTTTATTTTCTTTATGTATATTTTTTCTATGTATTGAACATTTTATAGTAAGTTCTAAAATATACCATACAGATCTTTTTTACAAGTTATAATATTGTAGATACCACATTGTATATTTGAATTTCAAGAGCCTGGATAAGGGTTGCTTTAATTTGGTAGAATGAAACAGGGCTTCAAAATTGTTATTGAATATACACATATGCATACTTACATATACATGTAATTATATACTTCAGGTCCAGTTTTATAGCTAGTATGGGAAGTGCAATAGCTTCTACTCCAATAGATGTTGTGCGTGTAAGTATAGTTAGTAAATATTTTATCATCTGTATTTACTTAAATTTACTTAAATTTACTGAAATGAAATTGTTACAGACACGTTTAATGAATCAAAGAAGGATACCTACCGCAAGTGGCATGTTACCACCTCATATTTATAATGGTAGTATAGATTGCTTTGTACAGGTATATATGGTTTAAAATATTATGTACATATATTTTTGTTCTTTTTAATAATATTATACGGATTTTATTTTTTTTGTAGACTTTTAAAAATGAAGGATTTTTAGCCTTATACAAGGGTTTTGTACCTACTTGGTTTAGAATGGGACCATGGAATATCATATTTTTTATAACATATGAACAGTTGAAACAATTGGATGATTCAAATTTATCATTAAATAATGAATTGGATCACTCAAATAAATAGTAGTAAATAGAAGAAAATAAATAAAACAAACAAGTATGTGTATATGAATATATGAAAAATTAGTGATAGTAATAATAGGTTACACAATTAACATTTGTATTACATAATTTATTTTTATGAAATGTTTATTTAAACATATGTGAAAAAACTATACAGGAAGTATACCAAAATAAATAGAATTTATTTTCTTTAGCAATATTGAAATTACAATCATTAGTGAAAGTATTCGAAGTAATATGACATCATATGCTATATGAAGAATATAAAGTCATGAATATTGAACATTCAATTTACATATAATTCAAAACGCACATTATGTTCACATTTTGTAGATTAAGTTGTAAGTTTTTATTTTTTATTTACTTTTTTTAGATTTATAAATACAATTGCAAATTACTTTTATTATTTAATTAATTTTATGTTCTTTGTATTTAGATTTATATTTTCATAAAAGAATAAGACTGAATGTTAGGAAATAAATTTATGAAATACATCCAAAGAACTTATAAAAACTATGTACTACATATCAGTATGTATAAATTTATGTATAAAAATTTGTTGTAGACTCAAATCTACAAAAAGAATATGTTAAAGAATCAGTATTTTAAATGTATGTATAATGTTTGTATTTGAGACTTTTTATAAACTGTTAGGAATGTGTAACAGTATGACATAAAATATGCTAAAATATTATAATATGCAACAAATGTTAGACTTTCAACGAATATTACAACAATTTTAAATGAATACGTCATGTATGTATTAGATACAGCTTTCCTGCTATATTATATCTACTAAGATGAAAAGTTTTGCTATAAACTGATGGTGAAATTTATAACTAAGGAATATTTCAGTCACATTGTAGATATTACAATATGAATTATACATTTTTACAATCCCATACGATTATTTTCCTGTCTTTTCCACCAGTTAAGACTATATTATTTTCTGTTGATACCGATAATGTATTAATTGGACCTAAAAAATGACTGTATTCTTAATTATCAGTAAAGTCATATGTAAATAAAGTTTTAAGTATCGAATATTCCAATGTAAATACAAGGAATTAATGTATTAATATATAGAATACTGTACCATTATGGCAATGTATTTGTGTAATAAAAACTGCTCCTTGGCGGTTCCAAACATTAATATTACCATTACTATCTCCTATTAATAAAAAACTTTTGAACCATGTTAGTGTTAGAGGTTCGTATTCTATAGTTGTACGATAAATCTGAGTACTTGTATGAATATCAATTATATTTAGTATTTTATCCTCTGCACATGAAATTATGCTTTTTCCTTCTTGATCAAACACCATTGCATTTATTTTACAATTATGTGCTGTAGAAAAGGAAATAAAGTGAATATGCCTTTTAAAATCGAGAAGATAATTATCATGAAATGTACCTTTTGCAGTAAATTGCAGATGATATGTATCCATATTCCATAAAAAAATTTCTCCATCTTCTGTGCCAGATACCAATAATGTTTCATCTCTATAAATATTCCACCAATAAAGATTTTTTAAACATACTATTTTATATTACTTACAAACCATAAGAAACATAATTTTACCCTGATATATTGATGCAAGTTACTTTAGAATCATGATCTAGTTGTGCAATAAGGCACTCAGCTGGTTTAATTTTTGTCCCAGAAGAATAGCTTTTCCATACTTTTGCTGTACAATCCCATGAACCAGAGATAATAATCTTACGACTATCACTTAAAGCTAAACAAGAAACAGCATCTTCATGTCCTTGTAGTATATCTATTACTCTACCAAATTCAATATCGTAAAATATCCTATGAAAAAAATTAATTAATAAAAAAGTGAAATATATATATGAAATATTTATTTAACATGCTTACAGTGAATTGTCCCAGGATCCGGCAACTAATATATTGCGATGAGAAGATGTATAATATGATACACAAGAGGAAAGTGATAATGATGATAAAGATACATTACGTGTTAATTTTTTATTTTTTATACTATATAATTTAAGCATTCCATCTTGTCCAACTGATATTATTTCATTAATTTCTTCCTTATTCTGTATGATAATGCTACTTACACTTTCTTTATGAGATTGAAACATTATTAATTCATGTAATTCAAAAGTCTTTTCTATAGGATTTTCTTTATTTTCTGAAAGAAATTATTTTTTATTACACATATTTATAATACATTTATATTTCATTAACTTTAATTTATTTAAATTGAGATTATATATCATATACCTGTTTCACTTGCAACTGATGCTGAAGTAGTTTTAATATGCAATTTATGCAGAGTAAGTATAGAACGTTTGGGGTGTGGTAAAGTAAAAATTTGTTTTGGTATTTGACCAAACTCCATAATTTGTATCTCCAAACCATGCCTATCATTGATATCTTTAATAGTGTCTAAGTTAACTGCTCCTTCATAGCATAAATAGAAAAATACTGAAATGCAGTATATTATAAAATAAATGTTATTTGTACGTCAACTTTTATAATTAAATAGTTTACCATTATTAGCTTTCTCTGCTTCAATTCCTCTTTGTTTATATCCAAAAATTAAATCAATCCAGTGATGAAGATTTTGAGAAACATAATCACTCTCTAACGCATTTCTTAATACTTGTACAAAATGAGCTGGTCCTAGAATTTGATAACTAATTCGTATTAAATTACAAATAATTATTTCTTATGAATTAAAAAACACATACCATTTGCCCATGGTGGTAACTGTACATCTCCTATTTTTGTTCCATCATGTCGATATCCAAAATCAATGCCATAACTATTTATTAAAAAATCACCACCATTGTTTGTGTCATAAAATTCTGGGATCAGTTCTTTAAAGTCAGACATGTTCACCAAAACATTTTTCCAAACGTCAGCTACACTGTTAGGTGTTTTTGTTGGTAAGAGTGAAACAAAAAATCGATTCTGCAGAGTCGACAAAGTAATTATTTTTACAGTACAATAAGCAATTACCATAAAATTTTACCTTGTCTGTGCAACCAAAAATTTTATACACATACATTTATTATCACTACTAGAGTCAACAACATATATATTTCCTTAACGTTCATAAATTTAATACTCTCAAAGAATCGTAGCAACACATATTTAAAAAAAAAACACATACCTATTGAACATTCTATCTGGATGATCAAATCTTCCATTTTGTAAACAAAGCATGTACTGAGGATATTTTCGTACTAAATAAAATAATACAAATCCTGGGGCACTGTAATGAGAACCATACAAAAATTTTGGTTCTGACATTTCCAAATATCGTTCCTAAAACATAATAACACCATTATCTCACTCCTGACATATATATTTTGCATATCAAAAAAGAAATACACCTTTAATCTTTCTAACCGATTTGGCTCAAGAGCTCCAATAGGCTTTGAAAGATCTCTATAAATACTAGGATCATTTAAATCCAATGTAGCAGATGTGTAATCTTGTAATACCCAAGGCATAACTGGATACTGAGTTAAATCATGAAAAGTTCTATCTGCCAAACTGAAAAATAATATTTAAGTTAAACTGTACAATTAAATATTTCAATTATTTATTAATATAAAAGTTACCTATTAATGTACAAGAGATAATCATAATTTGACAAAGAACCATTTTGCCACCTCATAGTCATTTGATCCTGAGGTACTCTTTCTAAAGAAACTGTAGGTTGATTTAATAAATTTGTGTATAATTCATCCCTGTCATTTTGAGTTTTTAATGATATAAATAGATGTTCAACTTTATTTTCAGGCTGTCGTAACCACTTTATTTCAAGCCCCTATGTTTAAAACAATTTTAAAATATCTATATCAAATTACAATGATTAGACATTGATATACAAAGCTATACTTACAATTTGGCTTAGAAGGAATCGTCGTTTATTAATATTAATAATATCATTCAGTTGTATTTTTAAAACTGGATGCTAAAATCATAAAATTATTCTTCTAATAACTTGCCTAAATTATTTATCATTGACACTATAAAATACATACTTGGTCTAAATTATTATAAGGTTGAAAATAAATTCTTGAAGTTGTTAAAAGTATTCTTCCTGGATTTATAACAAGAGGCAACACTTTATTTGCTTGAGTTTCTAACACTACCTGCTCATATAAGTCTCCTAACCATGATGTATCAAATGATACTCTAGATTGTCGAGAGTGTACAATCGCCATAATCTACATAAGAATAATAATTTAGTAACATTATTTTAAAGATTTTAGTATAATAACATACATAATGATTTTAAAATATACCATTGCATTTTGTTCAGCTGTTGGCAAAGTAGCTGCTCTAAATAACTGTAGGATTTGTGGAAGACAATCATCTATTTTTGCATAATTAAAGTAAAAATGAAAAGTAGTATTTTGGTGTATGAATTTATATGGTGCAAGTATATTTTTCTCCAACATTTTCACATATTGTTTGCATTGAACCAATAATATATTGCTACATCTTGTAAATAAAATAAAGATTGTTAATGCAAGTAAACTATTATAGTGGTATATTAAAAGTTAAAAATACAAACTTTGCTAGATCATTGTTGGATTGACATTGATCAATAGCTATAGTTTCTTTGAGTTGAATTTTAATTAAAGGCTGATTAATATCCTTATTTACAAATACTAAGGATTTTGAACAGAATTTTAATCTTCCATCTCTCCATGTTTGTTCTTCTGAAGTAGAATTATCAACAAGTTTCATTTGAACACTATAATCTTCAAAAAATATTTCTCCTGAATCCAAAAGGAGCATTGTAAACCTGATAGATTTATTTACAGTACATAACATATTATTAAATAACTTAAAAAGATATTTGTTAAATAATAATTACACTATTGCGTATAATTTTAAATTGACAAACGTAGAAATTAGTTATATTTTTATAAATAAGCACATATAATTAGAAAGAAAGATTAAATTACCTTTCTTTTTCCATTGTTGCAAAAGTAAATGCAAATTATAAGAAGGATTTATAATAAATGATACGCATAATTTGATTGAATTCTTTTTATGCACAAAATTTACGTGATCATTTCCCAGTAAATAAAATATGAACTTTATTTTAGGTTAATGACAGTATGAATCATCACATACATATATAACATCTGTGTACCGTCTGCTCAACAACTATTCACCGAAACAGCAAGGCTTGTTCTTTTTCGTGCATTCTTGCAATATAAGTTTAAATCTATAAAAATTAAAAATTAGAAGAGATAAATAGTTTCAGTTATTTAATCAAAAACTATAAACTACAATAATATATATTTTTTTCATGGTGTTCTTTTAAGTGTCATGAGTCACTTAAAGATATTGTACTAAATTGAAATATGAAAATTGTGTGATTACCATTGAGCACCACTGGTTTTTAAAGAGAAACGAGAAGAGTCGAATATATTCCGGTTTCTTCTTCTCATTCCTCAAATCACGCATATCATCAATACGACGAGCCGGTGATTTTTAACACGATTATTTTTCAATTTGTTCGGACATTTTCTTTTTTTTATGGTGACTACATTTTCTTTGTAATGGAGGAATTGATGAAACATTTATCCAATATTAGGGTACCACAGAAAAATGATAAAATATATAAGGATGAGTGTGTTTATTCTTTTGATACTCCAGTAAGATGTCATGAAGATCTTATAATTAGAGAAAATGATACAATGATAATATAATTATTTTCATTGTTTTTTCTTTTAAGGATACTTATACTGGTTTGTATGTTAATCTTACCACGTTCTTGGGATTAGGCCAGGATTATGTACAACATTATTATCAATTAACAGAAAATCCTGTGTTTCTACATATTAAAAGAAAAAGAAAAGAGGTGAGTACTTTACTATATCTAAAAAATAAAATCGTAAAAAATATGTTAGTACAAAATACAAATTGCTTATATATAATACAAAATATATGTTAATATTTATAGATTCCTTCTAAACATCAAGGAGATGGCCCTGAAAAGAAAATTACTAGATTAGCAATAGGAACAACAGATGGATTTACACCAGATCAACAAAAATATACGTACCACGAATCTTATGAAATTGTTATTCTACCAAATTTTATTACAGTACCATATCCAACAGACAATTTACCACAAGAAGTAAGTTTTACATAAAAAGAAGAATAAAGAGTAGGAACAATAAAAAATTACATGAAAAATTTGATGTATATAGGTAGAAGTTGCAATTAAATCTATATTAGAAGCAGAATCTGCAACAAAAATAGCAGAAGTAGAGGCATTGGCTGGAACTTGGGATGGAGAAATAAAGGCAGTTTCAAAGTAAGAACAAAAGTTCAAGTATGTACTAATTTAAAAAATATTCTTTTTATCATTATTTTAAATAATTATCAAATTCTTAGACATGCAGCAAATCTTAAACAATTAGATAATGGAAAAAAGATACCACCTAGTGGATGGAAGTGTGAAAAATGTGATTTAACTCAAAATCTCTGGCTTAATTTAACTGATGGTAGTATTCTCTGTGGACGTAAATTTTATGATGGAACAGGAGGAAATGATCATGCAGTAGAACATTATAGAGTAACGGGTTACTCATTAGCAGTGAAATTAGGGACTATAACCAAAGAAGGAAAAGCAGATGTGTTTTCATATGATGAAGATGATATGGTGGAAGATCCAAATTTAGTAGCACATTTAGCTCATTGGGGTATTAATATTGCTCAAATGGAAAAAACTGATAAATCTATGATAGAGCTTGAATTAGATCTCAATCAAAGATTTGGTGAATGGGTTGCACTTCAAGAAGCAGCAAGTAAATTAACACCTTTGTATGGACCTGGGTATACAGGACTTGCTAACTTAGGAAACTCTTGTTACTTAAACAGTGTGATGCAGATGTTATTCGCGATTCCAGATTTTTTCAAAAGGTTTGCAACTTGATTTTAAATAAACAAATAGTATCATGTAAAGCTTTTTATGTTGTATAGGAGAAAAGTTTAATCAGTACTATAACAATTATTTAATTAATGTTTTTATATATTTATTTAATGT
This sequence comes from Bombus impatiens, assembly GCF_000188095.3. Taxonomy (NCBI): domain Eukaryota; kingdom Metazoa; phylum Arthropoda; class Insecta; order Hymenoptera; family Apidae; genus Bombus; species Bombus impatiens. Next base: position 1,978,625 of record NT_176967.1, read on the forward strand.
TTTAATGAATTTCAGATTTGTAAAAAGTGCAGCACAGATACTTCAGCAGAATTACACTGATCCAGCAAATGATTTTAATGTTCAAATGTAAGTTAAGAAAAAATGAAAGTATGGCATATAAATTTACTTACCAATTTTAAGATACAAGAAATTAATATTATAGGAGTAAGCTTGGAACTGGTTTACTTTCTGGTAAATATTCAGTTCCTCCAGATACGAACAATGAACACGAATCACGTCAAGGTATTCCACCACGGATGTTTAAAACATTAGTCGGCCGTGGACACCCCGGATTTTCTTCAAATCGACAGCAAGATGCGCAAGAATTCTTTCTTCACATCATAAATATCATAGACGTAATATTGTCACATTTTATATTTTTAATAGACATATAAAAATAATCTACTTCAATTTTCATATGAAGTTACAATACTAATATCAGGAAATTGATCGCACAGCGTCACAGTCGTCATCAAACGAATCCTACTGATTGTTTTAAATTCCAAGTTGAAGAAAGGTATCAGTGTAGTCGGTCTAACAAAGTAAAGTACACTTATCGTACTGAATACTTACTACCACTTCCAATACCTGTAGAAACTGCCATAAATAAAGTAAATGATTTATATAACTTATATATCTAAACTAAAAAATATACATTTACTTAACATATATTGCATATAGGACGAAGTCGCAGCTTATGAAACATTGAAGAGCGAAACTGAAGCAAAAGGACAAAAATTGGATACAAATGCGCTTGTCAGACCACGCATAAAACTATCATCTTGTTTGCAAACATTTATTCGGTCAGAAATAGTGGAGCAATTTTATAGTTCAGCTTTAAATGAAAAGACAACAGCGCAAAAGTAAGTTATGATGCATATAATGTTTTACTGCACATAATTAATAAGCGTACTCTTTTATAGAACGACTAGACTCTCTACTTTTCCGGATTATCTATTAATTCATTTAAAAAAGTTCACGATGAAAGAAGATTGGACACCAGCGAAGTTAGATGTAGCAGTGGAAATGCCAGACATACTAAACTTAAGTTCTCTTCGAGGTTTTGGTTTGCAACCCACAGAAGAATTATTACCGGAAACAGTTGGCACCGAACCTCCACCACTTGTTTATGATTCCGTGATATTGAATCAGTTGACAGATATGGGATTTCCACCAGAAGCCTGTGAAAGAGCTCTCTATTTTACGGAAAATCGTGGTTTAGAAGCAGCCACAAACTGGTTAATGGAACATATCGCGGATTCGGATTTTGCGGATCCGTTTGTACCACCCGGAATTGATGTTAAACCAGGTAACTAATCCTTTTCTCCAAATTTCCCTATAAATGAATTTAATAACATTCATATTTGTTTTTGTTTATTCAATCTTAGAAAAAGACAAATTTATGGCAAATGAAGATGCTGTGGCTATGCTAATGGGAATGAGTTTCACAAGAGAACAAGCAACAAAAGCGCTTAAAGCGACTGATAACAATTTAGAACGCGCAGCAGATTGGATTTTTAGTCACCAAAATGAATTGGATGCTTTAGAAGTTGAAGACAAACCAAAACATTCCAAAGAAGTATTTAAAGACGGAACCGACCGTATGTTCGCTTTTCAGTATTTAATAATGCAAAGAATTACTCATATCGAGATAATTGTTGTATTTTCATATTTTAGAATATAAATTAGTAGGATTTATATCACATATGGGTACATCGACAATGGTAGGACATTATGTGTGTCATCTTCTGAAAGATAATCGATGGGTAATATACAATGATGACAAAGTATGTGTCGCAAGTATAAAATAAATTGTAATATAGTAAATGCACTCATTTAAATCGTTTATTGCAGGTTGCATTATCTGAAAATCCACCAAAAGAATTAGGATATATATATCTATATCAACGCATTGATTAGATTACATTATTATTTTGTATAAAAAATGTATTCTATTACACTTCAACAATAAAAAAATGTAATAAATAAAGAAATTCGTATCTTTTAATTTATGGAAAGACATTTTCAATTTAGAAACATTTTTTGTCATACGTAAATGATTTATTGTTTCTGCTTATGGTTACTTATATAATTTTATACATAAATAAAAATATGTAAAAATGTAAATTTATTTTTTAACAATGGCACCATTTTATGATGTGCTATATCATATTACATTTTTTATCTCAACTCGTACAGCATTATTAAAACACAACATTAATATAATTAGAAAATTTTCAATACAATAATTATGTGACAAATTTTTCATTAATATTTATTTTTTTATTATGCTATCTATTATTTATGCTTAATAGTGTTAAAATTTTGATTAATCTATATATCAGTTTTAACATACATATAAATTGTATTTTTTATAAATCTTATTAAATTTCCACATAATATATAAATATTCAACGATGGTGTAAAAATATATTTTCAAAAATATTTTAAGTAAAATGCCACATTGGTAAATATGTATTAAGACTACTGTACCAAAGAATGATACTTTTTAAAACAATACTGTGTTAATTCTCTTAAGACCTATGTATCATTCCAATTTAGAAATTTACAACTTATTCACATAAATAATGCATTTAATTCTTACAATTTGAAATGCACTACTTTTAATGGATTTAATTTTGTACGTATTTACATAAAGAAGTTTTGTTCCCATTACTTATTTGATACAGTAAAATACTCGTAAAATACTCGCGTATTTGCACTAAAAATGCTTTATGTTACTAAATTACTGTATTGTCACTTGTTTTTAGCTTACGACCCTATTAATATCCCTAATATTATTTGTACATTAATAGATGTATGAATATATAAAAAGATATTTTCAAAAAATATTTTTGCAGTAACATTATTAGTATATATAATAATTTAACCTTAATATTTATGATAAAATATTAGAAAGGCAGTTGAAAGGATTATTTTAGTTAGCGGTTCTAAACCTTGTATTAGCACTTCCTTCAATTATACCGACTGACGGCGGAATGACATATATGATATTTTCACCATCTTTTTTAAACGTTGGTTCATGAACTTCAGGATGTACTTCTACTCGTAATACTTTACTCTTATTTCCTAGCATACATTTAAATTTTACATCCACTGTAATTTGTAGATCAGCAGAACGTAATCTAGCATAAAATATAATATTTTAATATATACTCAAGCAGCGAAGCTTTGCATATAAAATTTTAAACAATAAATATGTACTCACTGATTATATTTATTACTTAAAATGCCAACAAGTTCTCCAACTCTATCATCTTTAGCAATGATTGACATAATAAAATCATTTCCTCGATTTGAATGAATTGTTATAAGCTGATCTTTCCCAGGTGATACACTTAAACCTGTTATTTCCGTTATTGGCATGCCTTTTTTCATATTTTTAAATTTAGAACTTTCAAGCTTGTATATTGCATGTTCAGTAACTACTAGTACACGATCCTTTGGTTTATTAAATCTATAATTATAATTTACTTATAATGGAATTAATAAAATTCAGCATGTAATGTAACAGCACTCAATACAAACCTGTTCGTTTTTCTAATAAATGCACTAAATAAAACTGCTTTAAAATGATCAGTATTGCGAAGATTATTTATTGAAGAATTAAAAATATCACTTTGAGGATTTTCATCTGGTTTGGAAAGATAATTCCCTTCCCAACGTCTATCTTGTCCCCAATGAAGTCGCTTTGAACGCAAAACTATGCCCGCAGCCATCTAAGATTGTGTTAATGTCAAAAATTGGAATTAAGAATTAGCTATCTTGATTGATGATATATATATATATACCTTCAGTCGTAGTTGAGGCCAGTCCTCTCTAGGGATAAGTCTGAGAATCATCCATGCCCACCATCTTTCATACATCATTTTTAAAGCAAATATTATGTGTCTCACAGCAAAATTTTCACAAGGCCAAGTTAAATGTTTGCCGTAATCCCGCATTGTTTTTGCATTTTGAAACATTTTTTCTAATTCCTTGATATAGGTGTACATTTTATATTTTTGATAATGTTTCATTATAATAAGGGCAGCTTTCATCTTTTTATACTTTTGACGGCATAAATATCCTCTCCATTGCTTTTGTAATAATATTACAATACCCGGGATCAAATCGGTACGTGCCTAAAAATAAATATGTTTTGAAGTATTTGTTTCAATATTTGCGTAATTTTAAATAGACAAAATTAAATAACGCTGACCTTTTCTAATGCAAAAAGTGTTTGTGGCGAACGAATAAATATTTTAGTATGTCCATATTTTACATCATTACTAAAACCTTTTTCATCCATTAAAGTACGTACACCATCTTTGTCACTACCACCTCTAAAATTTGGCCAAGTGTATTGAGATATCATCTTATACCTGATAAAGACAATTTCATTGGTAATATACTTTAAAAAATTTCGTTATGTAATAATCACATTACTTTTCTGCATATACCGTTTTAAAAATGTGTCATATCGTTGACGATACACAAAACCTGCTCTTCTAACTAATACATTTTCGAGAAGACCTAAATATCGTGCTTGATGATTTACTCTTTCTTCATCAAATACAACTGGTGACTTAACTTCATTAGGTTTTATACACCTCACATAAAATGGTTCTTTGCTTGTTAGGTTCTTAACCAGAGCTATCATGGAATTACGGAAAAGAGTTCCAGCTGTTAAAGGCCTTTTTGTTGTCTAAAATAAAATAATATAACAATAAAAATAATGTAATACGCAATTACGTAGTAAATGTATTTACATACTTTTAGAATGTTTTGTGCACCTTCAGGCCACATTTTGCTAACTATTGGATTACTGCTTTTATAAAGTAAACGTTTAAAATCCTGAAATAACGTATCTTTATTTTTATCTAAAAAGCCATTAATATTATATATTACATCTCCAGCATAATGCTTAATCTTAAATTGAATTTTATGTTGAAGTTCTTTATCCATTGGCTTCAATTGTCGAGAGGCATAATGTTTATGATCAAGTAATTTTTGATCCATAGCTTCTAGAACCATCTAGAAATAATTTGTTATACAGAATAATCATAATCTTTGTAAGTATAGTATATAATAAATAATGAATATTAATATAATAAATTAAGAAAACTGACTTCATCTGTGACTTTGCCGACATTAAGGCAAGCTTCATCCATAATTGCTATCATTCCTTTATGAGGTTGTTCTACTAAGTCACAAATTATTTGATTATTGAAATAATCAATATTTTGCCATGCAATACCTTCCCTTTTATATTCTTCTTGTTCTTGTTTTAATACCAATTCTAAAATATTAAATGTAATTAATAATAATGTATCTAATAATATTAAATGTCTATTTAATTTTTTCAATATAATAAGTTTATGTAAAATTTTCTTACCAATGAACAATTGTTGCAACTTTTCATTACAGTAATTAATACAGAATTGTTCAAAACTATTTATATCAAAAATTTCAAAACCATATATGTCAAGTACTCCAATTACTGTTCTATATCTTTTATAAGCTTCTGTATCATTTACATTAATTGCACTATTAACACGAGATACAATTTCAGTAAACAACCTTTCATATACAGCCTAAAACATAATTTAGTTGTTATTATTTAATAAAAATTTAAATAATATTTACTTATTTTTTAAATATGGGAAACAAATAACTATAAAAGCAAATATTACCTTAGCAAAGGCATCTCTACCATATTCTGCCTCTGTTGAAGTATGAGTTTTTTGCATAACTTCTCCACCTGCTGCAATAACTCTTTGTGTAAGAGCTGTACTTAATTCCTGTACACTAATAGAAAATAAATTTGCTGTATCGTTTAAAGCAGTTCTATTTTCAATGAAAAGTTTATCGTCAATAAGTTTAAAAGTAATGTTGCCCTGCAAACCAAATTTCATATTAGAAATGAAATAGTAACTTTTTAATTTTCTTCATTATTTTAGTTACAACAAACCAAATGTAATATGCCAGCAATGATATTCCAGATCGTCTGCACTTCATTTTGAGTGAATCCAAGAGTAGACATAGCTGAAGTAACTGTTTTATAGTCACTTTTATCAGTTGCATTGGTTTTATTACAATTTCCAGCACAAACATAGAAATAAGCAGCTGGATCTCGTACTAGGCGTAATTTATTTAACTCTGTTTCACTGGAACCATTTAATAACTGCAAATTTTAAGTAAACTGTTTTGCAAATACAATACTTTATGTGCAGTGAAGAAAAATAATATACAATGAAATTATTGTTAATACCTGGTAGAAACAATGAAAATTCCGTTCACCATTTTGCTGATATACAACTCTTGACTTTTCCAATAAATAGTTAGTAACATGACCACCAATTGGATCACCTTTGAAATTAAAATCTATATCCATGTATTTTCCAAACCGAGATGAATTATCATTTCTATTTGTTTTTGCATTTCCAAAAGCTTCCAGTATTGAATTAGATTGTATAAGAATATTTTTTACTCTAACAGACGAGAAAATATAATATTAGATGCTATAGATACAAACTTCTAAAGACAAATGAAATGACTTGAGAAAATTTAACAATGAGATACTATTCTTGAATGATCTATATACCTTTCTATTTCTTGTTGACCACTTAAATTGGTAACTGCAGCAATATATTTCATAATAATTTTACTTGCTTCTGTTTTACCAGAACCAGATTCCCCACTAATTACAATACAAGTATCACGACGTTGTTGCTTCATTTCTCTGTGCACTGCATCAGCAATTGCAAAAATATGTGGTGGATTTTCAAATAATTCTCTATCTAAAATATAATTTTTTAAATTGTTCTTATATATTATTTGATAATTTTTAATTATTTTGTTTAGTCAACATGTGATTATGACATTACTATGTGAAATATGATCTTTTACCTTTATATTTATTAATATAATCATTGTCATATATATTTACACTTCTGTATGGATTTATGCTGATACATACTTCTCCAATGTACGTATAAATTTTTCCACCATTGTATCTAAAATAAAATTAAATATAAGTATAATAAATAAATATAATTCAATAGAACTTTGATATATATATGTGCTAATATATAAACTTGTTTTTATTTTTGAAAAATAAATTTTATCGTCTTATCAATTATTTTTTATCATTAAATGCAACTGATGTTTTAGTTTATTTATTAAGTATTATAATATAATATAAAATTAAGGTTAAAAATTAAATACGTTTACTACGTATTCTACGTAGGAAATGTGTATTACGTATAAAACAATTTACAATACAAACGTATACAATTCATTATACTAAGTTGCGTTATCTATCTTCGTTATCAATCGCGCGCTTAAAACTATACATTTTTTCGAATGATCTTTACTTTAAAGAATATATGTATTTATTTATAAACAGAATAAGTGTCTCACTTTTAAATGAAATGTAACTAAATATGTGTTTCATACATAGAATAAAAGAAATTATAAACATTTTTATTATCAAGAATAGTTAGTTAAGTATCATGTAAAGTTTAAGATACCAAAGAACCGAAGACGATGACTCATAGAACACGGAACAAGATAAGACTTAAATATTACTTATTATAAAACTAAATATCTTTAACATATACTAATAGCTTTCTATATAAAAATGTAAACACATTAAAATATGTATTATAATTAACGATTTTATATAAATATAAAAACGGAAAGAAATGCATAAATTCATAGTTATGGAAATAAAATCCATGTTCAGGAGCATATTATCATTTGAGGGTGATCTCAGTACAAAATTTTTATGTATTCTATTATATCATGGGTATTGTATATAGGTCAAGTTCAAATCCAAATAACGAAACCGAATTGCAACCACCTGCTATACGGTTAGCCACGCCCTCTTGGTGGATTATCTACGAAATACTAACACTATCGAAACATAAACAGGACACCTGTCACGTTCTTTAAAGGAAAAGTAACTTGTATTCCTCAATTTCCCGCCAATTTCCTGATTTACCGCCTTATTCATCACTAGTCAAAACATAATCTTACCTAACTCGTAAATTTTCCACAATTTTTTCCAATGTGATTTCATCCAAAAGGACCAAATCTCCAATACCGATTTCCTCTTGCGTTGCCATTTTTTTAATAATAAATATATATGCGTGATTTATGGTTCCATATACCTCTAAATACAAATAACTTGTTCCTTGTGGAGTCCAGCTCCTTCGAACACACCGTCTTCGCCGCTAAGCGAATGACGACTGCGGTTAACTGAAACCTCTAACCTACCTTTCACCCCTCCATAATCATAACTGCAGGAGCGTTGCTGCGATGTGCATTAGCATTTACTTGGATTTTTAATACAACATATCAAACATATTATTTTACAACTATATATTTAAGATATTATTATTGCAAATAATAAATAAATTATAAAGAAACAAATTATAGTATTATAATAGACATATAAACTACAAAATTGAAATTTATTGATCATTCATTTTAGTTATTCTCTATAATATCCGCATATTTTTAAATTCTGTGTAGAATTCACAAAAAATTAATATAGTACTCAAAATGTGGTATTTTGAATTTGAATACAAATCGTATAATACAGTCCTGAATAATCGTTTCTAACACGCATGCGCAAGAGTTTTATGTGCGGAGCTATATGTATGAATCGAGTGCTATTTATGTGTGTTATTATTATTCACTGTTATTTTTGGTGATACGTATCACTTCACTTGTCATTCACAATCTTTTGAATGTTCGATATAAATGTACATGTGTTTTATAATTGGAAATCGAAATGGGTGAAAAAAATCTAAATTCACGTTTAAATAGAACTAACGATTTAGTGACAAACAAAAATTGCGCTGCACCAGTGAGGTTATGGAAAAGATTACAAATAAATGAACAGAATTTCAGTTTAGTGCTGTTTATAGTATCATTGTCTATTGTCTTGGGAAAGATATATATAAATTATGGTAAGTAATGTTCAGTCGTATTTTTTTTATTAAGAAGTTTGTCTTGTAAAGTTACTGTGTGTGTTAATTCATGTTGCATGTATTTATACTTTGTATATATTTATCTTGATATAAAATTTATTAAACATAAGGAATGCATCGTTTATGATAACTTTCTTTCAATATCTTCGTATTGACAAGCTTCAAATAATAATGCAAAATTTATGCTTTAATATACTTGTGCAATGTTGCGTCATTTGCAATCTAATTTGCGAATTTAATTTGTTTTCAATGTGTCTTAATACATTTTAAATAGAATATGCTCTGTAAACTGATCTGATATGCTATCTATTATTTACATTATTATAATTAAAACTACAAATGAAATTTTTTTTGTTCTATTAATAAATTTAGACATATAGAAATAAATTTTGTTGCAACATTGCATGTTAAATAATTTATATATTATTGTAACTGTTGATATTTTCATATCATCTCTTTAGGTAGTATTTCACAGCTGCAAAATAACGTTAAATATGTAGCATCATCAACGTCTATATTTTCAAACATATTCAATGTATTTGATTTATCACGTATATCTGATATATCAGAGTTCAAAGTAAAACAGTTAACAACTATAAGTGACAAATTTGTCAGTGGTAGTCAATACGATGATGTTGTGAATGTAATGACATCATTTTTTAAAACATATGGATGGCTAATAAAAGCAGCAGTATGTGGTCTTATTATGATGGGTTTTACTTGGTTTATAATTTACAAAGATAGCAGTATTCCTGGAATCAATCCACCTTCCCCTTTTAGTCCCTCTAAACAAAGGTAAGTTAAAGTTTGGAAAATTTACTGTATATAATTACTGTATGTAATTAAATTAAGTGATATTTAATCATATTATTTATATATTATGTAACTTGATTATTTTTTTATATAACTTTTTAATTGCTTCTTCTGTTACATATATCTCATTTCTTTTTCAGATTTTCAAAGGTATCAGGAGTACAAATAAATTATTTGATTGGAATATTAAATGGAATACTAATTTTTGTCTACATGTGTCTTTAATACGTTAGAAGTATCATAATAATATGGTAGTGTTTACTTACTTTAAACAGGATTGTATAACATTCTACAGTGATCATATTTATTATTATTTATATTGACTAATATTATTAATTTAATTAGTAGTAGTAAGTAATTTATGTTGTGTGATGATATCAAAAATAATATTTTCAACTAATGATATCAAAATACGAAAATGTGAATCTTATAGTTATGTAGTTTAAAACAATGATATAACTGGCTTGTTTAAAGATATGTATATTTAACAAAGCATAAATTCTTATTTTCTAATTTTCTAAACAGAAAAGATGTTATATAAAAGTACAACATATATAAATATAATTTATGGAATGATATGCAATATTTTATATATAAAGTTATGGAAAGTACAAAATGCATGTATTATCTCAGATCAATCATTATTTATGTTATTTTTTCTATTTAAGACTGATTAAATATTTATCCTTATTTATTGATAAATTAAAGCTAAGTTAGGAAAATCAACATAAAGTATTAGATGTAGTACCTTTTAGTCTTATGTGCTATATATACCTATACATGTACAATACATCATTATGTCACTATACAATTGAATATTGTTGAAATTGTTTGAAAGATGTTAATAAAGGTAGTAACATTAAAACAACTATTAATTTTAAATTAAATTTCAAATGTTTCTGTTAATTGCACATATTCCTAATTTCATTGAAAGATATTGAAAAAAATTAAAAAAGTAAATTATACTTAATATGCATGTTTTGGTTATACGTTAAACTATTAACATCTTTGCAACAATAAATTTTAATAAATCAATAAAAACTAGTTACGTATTATCTGGGTATTACGAATCATCTATTCCACTTAATACTATATGCCTAGGTGGAATAGTGATTACAAGTAGAATCTATTATATTTGTCTATTATAGAAGTTTGTTGAACATAATGGAAATTATTTTGAAGAATAAAATTATTTAATTAAAAACAAGCATTATTTCACTATACGCTGCCAAAAAGATAAAAAATTTCTCATTCGATCTGATACTTCATAATTTCAAAAATCAGTGGCAGTTTTGCTAATAGTCTAATAAACTTTTGAATTGCATAAAACTATAATTATGATAACAGCCAATTAACTCATATCATTTGATATTACCCTATCAAATATTACGATTCAATTAGTAATAACTGTTAGTAACTTTATCAACTTCCGCGGTTAATTTGAATATACATATATATAAATTACACTTAGTATTACATTAAATTACACAAAACCTCCGTTTCTCTGAACTTTGACCTGAACAACCGGTATTTTAGAACATATAACACGAGTTTCCGTAAGATGTCAGGGCAAGTCTATACCTTGTAATAATAAAATATGAATACATACATACGCATATGTGAGTAGTTAATAAGGTAATTGTTTAGAGCATAGACGAGATATAAGAATCAGCTCTAAACTGCGAAAATCAACATGCGCAATTTGTCTAAAACAAAAAAAGATTTATTCCGTGATACTAGGTTGCTATTGTTATCTTTGAACTAATGTAAAAAGATTATCATATGTGACACAAGAAATACATTATGTTTTAAATTTTATATTTTGTCAATTTAGTTACTTCTATTTCCATAAGTTGACAAATAAATATGTAACTGTCTGTTATTGTTTCTTAAGTTATTTTAACAATAATATGTAATGTCTATAAAATTACTACTATTTCTTTACTTTATTCATAAAAATAGATGTAACAAATCAAAAGAAATTAAATCTAATTGCTGTCTTAACTTTTCTTCTTGTTGCATGTTATCAAACCATCTTGAGACATGTACATATTGAGCTTTCTCTTGATGAGTTAATTCCCGCTACAACACAAAAATAGGTCAAAGAGATTAGATTGATCCATACAATCTACTAAGGATTCCCATGCTCTACTTATTGCACTTTATTTTCATTACCATTATTGAATGTAGAGCATAATACAATGTAACATCAGCAATGGTTTTCTCTGTACCGGTTAAATATGTCTTGTCTCTTAATGTAACATTTAATTCCTATAAAAATGAAATTTTGTATATATTTTGTACATTTCTAACTCAATTAGTGCAATTTTATATTTTTTTAATTTTATTAAATAAATAATTGAATAAATTGGATTTTAATTACCTGCAAGACTCTTTTTGCATTAGCAGGAGTATCAGCGTAATTAACGCAGACAACTGCATATTCCAGCCACTGACGTGATAATGCTTTCATTTCATTGTCAATACCAAGTATGTCAGGATACTTCGAATTTTCAATCAACAGTTGAATTATGGTACTAAACCCTTCTATCTTTTCATTTGATTCCCTTTCCGTAGTAACGATTACCTATAAAATAATATAAAAATCGCGATCTCGAAAGTAATTTATTTTTATATAAAATTTATTATTTTACATTTTCTTGCATTTCTAGTGGTAGCGGTGAAACATCTAAGTAATTTGAAATTCTTTCTAAACATTCTACGTTACATAAAACCATTGTTTAAAAATTTCACACTTCTTCGACCTCTTGTTTTTGTACTGGTTGCGGGATAACTTTTAGGTTATGTTCAAAAAGAGCGCGATATATAACGGTATAATGTCATGGTTTAAATAAACGTTCGATATATTTTAATGATTTATTTTATTCAATGCAAACACTTGTATGGAATATATAGTAATAAAGTATACGAGATATATTTAACATTAGTTAGGGGTTTATTTTAAATATACAATTTTGTTATAACATCTGTATAAAATTTGCGGTTGACTATAATAAAACGGTGTATTGTATTTTTTTAATTCATATATTTAGGATTATATAATTAATTGACTTAGTTTAAGTACTTAGGCTTAAATCTTTCATCTCAAAAGATAGCTTATATTAAATCAGAATCATAAAAATATATTTTGATAAATTATATTAAAATAGCTGATAAAATATAACACTGGAATCTAGTGAGATATTTTTTTATCACGTTACAGTAGGAATGAATACACAACTAATAAACAATTAAGTTGATTAAATTTCTTTCCAATAGTGTTCCCATAGTTTGGCATGTAAATTCTGGATTTGTTTTCTTTATCCTTTTCTTGCTGCATTGTGGATTTTTAAGGATACTACATACCTTTTATTTTCTTATTCATTAATTTTATCGAAATGTTAATGTGATTTTATGGGAATTTCAAACAATATAGATTTTGGCATATAAATCAGATACAAAGAATGCAACAAGAAAAGAATATTACAGTAATATACAGCTATAACTCGTTTGACAATTCAGTCATAAATGTAACATCAATCAAACAGATTAATCTACTTAAAGGGCGAGATACATGTACATACATGTAAATAAATTGAATTATTAAAGAAATGTGAAAAATTTTTTCATGTAAATTTATAGGATTTTTTATAAATTAATTGCCAGTGAAATTCTTCTCTTGTATCGATGAATTTTTTTTACACATATATGTGTAAAGAATACACATTGTATTTCGTAAATACATTATAATGTAAGTACATTACATGTAAAATAATCGTGAAGTAAATTTCACTTGTCCATTATCAAAAAACAAATTGTTCATAAAATATTTTTGCGTAGTTATATGTTTAGGTATAAGCAAATATATGAGTTCACATAATTCGGGGAATAATTTGTTAAAATTGACAAATTATATGCAATTAAATGCAGGTACTTCTCCTTTTGTAAGGTGCTCATTTAATATTTACCTATTTAAAAAAGTCTTTTTTCATATGAGAAAAGGCTATGAACATTTCCTTCTTGCTGAGCAGAATGTGTCCTTCTTTCAAATTTTAATTCTCCACTATACATCATAGATCTCAAGGTAGAGATAGATTTTGCTCCAATATCTTGACATCCATGCTTAATGCCACATAACAGATAGGGTAAGAATTTTAAAACAGTTCCTTTGTCAACTATTGAGCCACTAACACCTTGAGCTACTTTCAATTTGTCCATTTCATTATGGAAGTACCTATCCATTGCTGAGCCATGTGCATCTTTTCTATTCATAGCTTCTAAGGAGCCCATACCTCTATATTTCTTTAGACGTACACCATCGCTAAAAAAATATTCACCTGGTGCCTCTGAAGTACCAGCCAATAAAGATCCCATCATGACTGTGCTAGCACCTAAACTTAAGCTTTTAATAATGTGCCCAATAGATTGAATACCACCATCAGCTATAATAGGTACACCAAATTTCCTTGCATATTCTGCAACTTTATATACAGCAGTTGCTTGAGGTCTTCCCACAGCCATAACTTCTTGAGTAATACAAATAGATCCACAACCCATCCCAACTCTTAAAGCATCTGCTCCAGCTTCTATAAGATTTTTAGCTTGCATAGTTGTTACAACATTTCCTGCAATTACCTGCAATTCTGGATATTCTGATTTAATGTACTTAATCATATCAATTTGATATTTGGAATTGCCTTGAGAAGAATCCAAGACAATAACATCAACACCAGCTGTAGTAAGATGTTGCAGTCTTTGTCTATCAGCATTGCGTGTGCCAATAGCAGCACCAACTAATAATTGTTTGTTCTCATCTTTACTGGCATTTGGATAACTACGATTTTTTTTTAAATCAGTTCTTGCCATTAAAGATACTAATTCCCCTTTTTCATTGACAATTGGAAGCTTCCCTTTTTTAGACTTCTCAAGAATTACATTTGCTTCTTGTAATGTAACACCAGCAGTTGCAGTAATTAAATTTTCTAATTTTGTCATTATTGATTCCAATTTTATGTATTGTTGATTTGTTGTACTTTCCAAAAAGTCAATATCTCTAGATGTTATAATACCCAATAGTTTTCCCCCAACTTTTCCTGTATTTGTAATAGGGACACCAGAAAAGCCATGTTCAGCTTTCACATTTAGGACATCTTTGACTGTGTGATTGGGTGATAAGACTACTGGATCTCTAATGAAACCATGTTTATATTTTTTGACCTAGAATCACAAAAATTAGATGAAAAAGTTTAAACACATTAATGTACAATTTGAAAATTTAAAAACCTCCAGTTACTTCCTTATTTTTAATATAAGAATTATGAGAAAATATAAGCATAAATGAGATCAATATGACTAATTCAATAAAGTAGAAGAAATCCCCTATAAAGCTTCCTTAATAATTTTTCCTGACAAGATATTATTTACTGTTAAACTATATGTTATCATTGAACATTAATGTTATTGTTCGAATAAAAAAAATCATGGATATATAAGATGAGATGAAACCTGCAAGCCATCTATATGAATAGCAAAAATCGTGAGTTGCAATAAAAATTTAGCAATTATACTAGACAAACGAAAATATTTAAATTAAAATATATATACCTTATGTACTTCATTGGCTTGATACTCGGGCGTACAATTATGATGTATTATTCCAATTCCTCCACATAGAGCCATGGCAATAGCCATGTCGGATTCTGTAACTGTGTCCATGGGAGATGATACCAGCGGTGCTTTAATCATAATCTTCTTCGTTAACGGCGATAATAAATCAACCTCGTCGGCGGTAAAATCAATGTAACCGGGTAAAATAATAAAATCATTATACGTAAGACCGTCGCCGGTAGCGAATAATTGTGCTGCTGAAAGGCCATCATCCGGTAGAGGTATATCTGCCGGTTTTGTGTCACCGATCACATAGTCTGCCATCGTACTTTTCTTAATCGACGATTATTTGTATCCTTTTTCACCGCAGAAAATTGTTTAAACACTAATTAATATTACAATTTCTGTATGACGAGATGATATATACACACTTTTGCAGTACCGATGTTAAAAATCGCGGGTCTCTCCCATGTATGTCAAACCGGAGATCTCCAGGCAAAATGACCGAAATCAACGTGCGCACAGTGCATTTGTAGTTTACGAACTTACGAAGGGTTAAATATGTTTCCTATGTTCGCCTACTGATGACAGTACCATCGTCAGCGATGTTTTACGAATGCAGTCGAAAATGAGCGATGTCGTAGTACAGACGTATACCGCGTTAATTGGGCGTCGCTATTGTCACTATACACAGTATACGCAATTCTTGGAACAGATTTTAATTTCGTGGAGGCATTTGCATCTCAGTTGCATTCAATGGAAAGGAGAGATACTTAAAATTTCTTAAAAATACACTTACCTCCCCGATAACTGATTAGATAAAGTTTAGATCCATAGTCGGTCGGATCCATAGACCGGAGCACTACTAATAGGTTGTGTGATAATTCCGTTTACATTTTCTTGGATGGATTTTCTTGCTGGATTTAATTTCATTTTAGGGAATACAAAATAGTCTTTTAATAGTTCTCGGCGTGTAGAATTCAAAAATAAAAGTCTTTAGGGATCCAGCGGTCCATGCGTATGTAAAACGTGGCATCAAAATAACCGTGTAAAATATGTTAAAATATGCTCAAATTTGTATTCGCATAACTTTTGAACCGCCAGATTTCTAAAATTAAGACTTGCATTTTTGGATTCTATGCGTCGAAAACTATCATAATATATAAAAAAAGGCCAATAATTTTATGTTCAATTGGTATGTGTAACAAGTTGGTAATTTCCTTTATCGTATATCTTGAATTTTGATAGATTAAATTCGCAGTTCCGTCCGCATTAGTCGTTGATGACCCGACACTTCGTTTTCGATTACTTAAGTTAAATTGGAATTTCCATATTTAAACCTTTTGATCCGCTTTTAAATGGTCAATTTATTGATTGGTGTATCACTATAAACATTACAAAACTTTTTTTATCTCTTTTGTACTTTTTTCTTCTGAAAATAAAAAGGAATTGAGCGGCGAAAATGAATATATTGTTCGCTCATCTCACAGACGCAACGCACTTTACTTGATCAAGACAGAAAGAAACCTGGCCGATATTGATACTACAGATAAAGCACATCCAGACCGTATCTAATTTGATAGGTATAAACATTGCAGTCAAAAGTCAAAATAAGCAGCAATTAGGGATAAAGATATCACTTCTCCAGATGCGTACCATCGTCAATTAATATAATTTGCTATTCTACTAGTAAACTACAATTTCATTATAAATATTGATAGATACTTTGATAATTGGAAAAAATATATAATATCGATAACGTAAATAGACGATGTTACTGATATAATTAAAAGTTTATGGAGATAAATAGTCTTCAGATGACATTTTAATTGTAAATATGCATATACAAATTGCGAAACATTTACACAGAGAATTAATTATAAAAATACCTGTCTAATACAAAAATAAATACTAATCAATATGCAAAGAACAAACAGTAGTAAAATATGTAAACTTGCACGTAATGCGGGGACCATCGTTAATTTTATGTGATATTGGTGCATTTCTTACATGCATGCTAGAAATCGTATAAAATTATATAAAATTTAATGTCACTCTTTCATTCATTTAACGTTAATGAATTTTATAATTTCGTTCATAATCTTACTGGATAAAAAAAAATTTGTTTTAAACCATTGAATACACCTCCAAATGCTTCTTTAAATGAAGAGAAAATATATTCCACTACCAGTTCCAAATAACTTAAATTTTCGTAGTAGTCATCGTATTCTTCGTAATAAAAATAGTCATACAACATTGGTAAAAATATTATTAGAATATACATCATACCACCAAAAAAAACTAAAAATTAAAAAAAGTAATATATAATGGACTATTTAATAAAGATTAATAACTCTAAATTTGTATATAAAATGGATATTTACTAATGGATTTAAGTTCCAAAAATTTTTTATCATTCGTTCTATACCCATTACATCCTACTTTATTAGTAACAGATTCATCTGTAGCTAAATGTGAAATCTTCTTTGTATTAGAATTTTGCGCACTGACTATATGATTTAATGATGTTTTCATATTATCATTTATGTATAATTGTTCTGTTTGCACAATATTTGATTCAAGATTCGAGTCTCTGTATAGTTATGAAAAATAAGTTATTACTCTTTTAAAATATATACATAAATCAATTGTTTATATAACTTACAATGCTTTATTAATCATAGTAGAAAGAGCTGTGCATTGTTTTAACGTTTGAAGTTCAGGATTTACTTCTAATTGACTTCTTAATTCCTGATCATATACTTCATTTACTTTCCCCTTATTTCTTTCTTCAGGTGTATCCATTGTTAAATTATATGAATATTGCTGTTCTATACTGCTTGTATTCTTTATTTTGTGCCTCAATCTGTTATAATACTCCCAGTAACTTTTATTTAGCAATTCTTGGGTTTTTGGTGAAATACCTTTTGATCTTTCAAATTTATCACCTGTATTTGATCTTGGAGAAATTTCATACTTGTAATGTTCTCTTTGCAAACATGTCCGTGATAAACTTTTAGTAACTTCTTGCCTTGAATCTATATGTTTATTGCTTTGCAAATAATTTTGTTCAATAAGATTCGAGACATTGCTAATTTGTGTATTCGTATTTCGTTTGTGTGTAGGAACAGAATAAAAATGTTGACTCATATTTCTTGCCTTATACTTACTGAATTTATGAATATTTGTATGATTGCGTTTGTATTTGTTATATTGACAACTAGGCCATACTAAAGTATAATCAGAATCTACCAATGCTGAATGAGAATTCTTTTGAAAATAAGATCTAGCTTTCCTAGAAAATTTTGCTGATGTCTTTTTTTGTTTAAATGTGATATATGGTTCTGAATTGCGACAAAGTTTCCTGGTACATCCATTTTTTTTAGAAGATAAATATTGCTCGGATTTATTTCTACCTTTTGTCTCACAGATACCGATTTTGTAATTTTGATATAAAGATTGATTTTGATCAGTATTTTTTGATATATAATTTACTTTATCATGATTGTGACTCAAAACTTTGATATTATCATGTATAGCGTCAGTATTAATATTATTACCTTTCTTTGTGGATTCATTTGTATCAATAAATTCTTTTTTAAATATGATTCTTTTTCTAATAATTTCAGAATCTGTTGTTTCTTCACCACTTGCATCACATGTCATTTTTCTCATTTTTAAACATTGGAAAACATTATTATGTATGTTTCTTTTATTTATATCGGGAATATAATATTCGGAATCGCTAGATTCTTGTTGTTCTTTCTGAATATTTAAATTTGGTAATTTTTCAGAAACAGCTGAATTTTCTGGAAAGTCTGGTGTGAAACAACTTTTTCTATTTTCTTCAAGCGCATTACTTTGTACCACTAATGTGTTTTTTCTCTCATAGATATCCTTTTCTTCAATATCTGAAAAATTATGATTTTAATAAATAGAAAATAAAGTAATTTAAATAGTGTTTATAAAATTATTACTGTTAATGAGGGATTTGCTTTTATTCTGTGTCTGGTTTGAATGAATACGGTGTTCAGATTCTTCCTTCATTACAGGTGGAGTTTTGATTTGGTTCTGGTATTCCGAATGATTTATACATCGTTGTATTACATTACTTGTTCCTGTAGTAGATACTTGCATTGCAAGAATTGGAAGTTGTACATTATAGCATTGATTAACATATTCTTGAGGAACAGTAATAGCACTTAGAGGATGTGATTGCAGTTTTTTGTCTAACACAAAAAACAACTGCCCATTACTTTCCTAAATACATTAAAACGATAAAGAAATTTGGCCTGTTATTTATATTTCTAATAAAAATATAATTATATATATGAAATATTAGAACATATACTTGTACTGGCATAGAAGAGATGTCCACCTGAGTATTTGCATCATTAACTATTGATTTTGATATATGTTCAAAAGAGTTCACATTCTTCACACATTTATCTTTTTCTGTAATTTCATTTTTATTGCCACCTTCTGAAATATAATCTTGTCTTTTTAATTCTGAGTTTTTTGTGTAATGAGTTTTTTCTAATTGTAATTCTTTATTAATATCAAGGATATGATTTGCCTTATAATTTTGTGTTGATTTAATTTCCTTTTCTTCATGAAGCTTTTGTCCTTTCTCTATTTTAGTTTGTTCCCTAAAATAATAGTAGTTGTAAAAATCATAATTGTAATCATGCAATATACTTTCAATTAAAATTGACATATACCTCTCAGGCATTAATTTTTCTGTTTCTTCTGTATGTAGATGTTCTCTAAAAGTAGTAATATTAGATTGATCCACTTCTTTCTGTAATGATTCAGTTGATGTAACTTGATTCTTCTTAATATTTGTCACTCTGCTTAAAAATATTTAAGCATATTTTTATATTAATGTTAATTTTTATCTATTTCATATTTTGAGTTTTCATAAATGAAATACTTTTTAAAACGAGGATCGACGTAACCAGGAAATTTTCTCAAAGTGTACATACTTGAAGTAGTTTTCTGATGATGAAAAGAAGAGTATGCACTATCTTTAGTTGCTGTAGATTTAGGAGATCTGTGTTTCCAAATATGTAGATTTACATTTTTACCAATACCAATTACATAAAGCTTTGGAACATTTAAAATTAATACTTACTGATTTAACGACGTTTGAACTATAGTACGACTCCTGGGAGTTCCATTTAATTTGACTATACATGGAGGTTCAATAGTATCACCATCATTAGTTAATTTACGTTGCGGTATTTTAGGCCAAGAAGGATCAGCTGGTATACTAAAATAGTTTAAAATAAAAAGTATTTTCTAAATAAAAAATAAACACTTAACTTAATCTCTTACCGTAATGATCCAGCATTGTACTTTTGTGAAACTGGTAATAAATTTTCACTGTTTACTGAAGTAAAAGTATATCAATTAAATGCTGTATTGGACTTTTTTTGGACAAAAGGTATTTTGAAAGTTCCTTACTTTTTATGTGTAATTGCAGAGCATTTGCATTATCTTGATATGCCATATTGAAGTAGTCATGCATTTCAATACTTTCCACTTTTTTCAAAGCATTTGTAAAAGTAATTCCTGGACTAATTATATAAATTATTAATATTAGAAGAAATACAAAAACTGTATAGGTTTAACGTTAATTTCATGTTTCACAAAGTAATAGTTCTATACTTCAAGTAAAATTATTTTTGTTTTCCTGAATTCAAATGTTTTTTCTATGTACAATTATAAAAAGGTTTTCATATTGAAACAATTATTTTTATTCTTAATAAGAGCCAATAACTTTTTATACAGAAAGATCAAAGGTGTTATGATAATCAGTCATTTTGTTTTATTAATGACAGATGTATTTATGTAACATGTATATCACTCTAATCTTAATATTCAAATATTGTATGTACAATAAATATACAATTGTAGTAGATGTAGGAACAATTAACTACGATCTGCATCTTATAGCTTGATTTATATTACACTAAATTAAAGTATATTTGCGCACCATAATAGTTATATCACAATATCAAGCTAATTGTACACTTATATATGGATTTCTTAATTCTGTTTATAAAATATTACAATCTATGACATAACGAGTATAACTCTTTGTTATGTATGTGTATGTATACCGCATATGTGCAAATTTAAAATCTGTGTAAACATTAATTATAACTTATTTTTACATATTTCCATTTTGGAACATACTAAAGAAAATTGTACATATTGTTTTAATAAAAACATAGAAGTTATTAACATCGTTTTATGAGCAAAGTCCGTTTTTATAAATAAGGAAATTGATTATAGATGTTATGTTATGTGTAAAATATACACTTCGATCAAGCAATCTATCAGTACAATTATTTTGACTAGATTTAAGAAAGATGATAGAATTATCATTTTTATCAAATATAAAAGATGTATGCCATAAAATGCATTGATGAATATTCAATTTTCCCTAGCCACCATATTTCTTAGTATTATCGAATTTGAAATTGGTCCAAAATCTAAATATAATTCCATTATAAAGGTCTTACATCATTAAAATTGCATAGATATCTCACTGGCGTTGTCTTAAAATTTAGGACATACTGCGTTTTAAATAAGTACATAATATTTAACAAATATTTTTATATAATAATATATGCTAAATTATTTTGAAAATATACAACAAAATATAAATTAAGCTCTTCTACATTTTTGATATTTTTTCTATAAGTAATTTTTAAACAATACTAAAAAAAAGAAATATTTAAAGAAATTATTCAAGTAATACTTTAGATAATGTAATATTGATAATAAATATAACATAAAATTATTATCGATACCTTGATTAAATAAGAAGATATTATTATTGAAATAAGTACTCTGTTTTCCAAACTTTTTTTAGACTCAAGTCTATGTAAGTGAAGAAGTGAAATGTTAGGAAGAATGAGAAATTAAAGAGTGCACGCAGCATTGATATCTTCATACATCACTATTGCAGACATACTTAAATAATAGCACAATGTTAGTGATGAAAACAATGTCTTTAACATACTTATCACAATTTACATTATCAACATTATTTTACATAAAACATCACAATTCATTTTCAATTAATGTACTATAATTTTTTTAAAAATCGCAGGAAATACAAAAGCTAAATATAATTTTTAACACTCTTAATTCTGTATGCATTGTAAATAATATAAAAATTTCTTTGAAAAAAGAAAACAAGGAAATAAGAAATCAGCATAATAAACTTTTTTAAGAAATACGGACAAGTATTCTGCTATTTGACTTTTATAAAATAGTGAAAAATAACATTCTTGTGAGTTTTACTTTTAAATAATATATATATATTGAACAATGTGCAATTATTGTCTGGCAGTATCATAATATTCTGCACATGAATGAAACTTAATTTTTATGGCAAATTAATATAATGACATATATATTGTAGAAAAGAAATTATGATCATTAATTTAGAATGCTTAACATTGCTTATATAATGCTTCGTGAAAATGCTTTGTAATTAAATACACATACATCATTCAGTTATTTATATACAAAATCCTTTTATTAAAGAAGGTATTCATATTGAGAAGACATATACACAATATACTGATAATGTCTTATGCATATTGACGAAGCATTTGTTAGGTGTAGAAATATACATACACAAAACACATTTATTACATATCTTTTTCATTATTGTCGAATTAAGCTTCGTGTTCGCCGCTACTTATTCCTATGAGTGATTCTGTTTGCTCTGCTTCAAGATCTGGTATTCTAAAATTAAAGATATGTTTTTTTAATTTCATTAAAATTGAATTTTATATAAGAGTATTACTTTTTAAAGTAGATTACCTTATTGATCTATTTTTTCTACAAATCCAGATGTATATTCTTTTTATTAAATCCATGACTGGATCCCAATTATCATAATAGGATAGAAAAGACACAGTCAGAAATGCTAATAGCATTGGTATGGTTCCTAGATAGAAAATACAAGGGTACTCGACCTTTTTTAATAACACATCAGCTATCATTGACATTGGCATGAGTAAACTGATTGCCAAAGTTGCAATGAGGGATGATGTTAAAAAGCAGCCCCTACAAGTAGGTATGAGACAAATATTAAACATATTAAGTCAGAAAAATTAAGTTTAATACTTCTTATGAACATACCACAACCAAAGCACCTCACTTAAAACTGTACCAATCAAACCATTAATAATTAAAAATGTCCATTGATGAGTATCTGGCCATTCAAATTCTTCCCAATGGCCATAATGAAGAATAAAAAACACAGGCCATAGAAGTGTCAAATTAAAAAGTCCAACAAACCCAAAGAACATTGGAATATCCATCTTATCTTCATGATCCACCTTTCTCTTAAGAAATACAATATAAGCTGCATAAAAAAATGCACTGACTAGAGCCAATATTATGGCTGTAGGTATTCTACTAGTTTCTACAGTTAAATCTGAAAGACCAACTAGAACCTATGAAAATAAAGAAGTGTAGAAATAATGTTTTTCTATATTAAAGGCTTTGCTGAAATTATACATACTAGTCCAAGAATACTGATAGAGACAGCAACTAATTTAGACAATGTAAACTTATCCCCACCATTACTAGGAAAGAAGGCAGCTAGGAATAAAGTAAATAAACTAGAAATTGATGTCAATACAGTTACAACTCCTGATTCAGTTTTTACTAATGATATTTGATAAGTATAGTTTGCCATAAACCACTGCAATAAAAAATATTTATGTTAATTTTAAACCACATATAGTTCTAGCCTATTAAATTAATACCTACAAGTAAACAAAACATAAGTGCAATTTTAGCAACTTTTTGAACAGAAAACTTATTAGCCTGTCGTCTTGCATGTTCTCCAGCTCTCAAGCTTGCTTGATAACTAAGTCTTGCCAATAATGCTTCCGTGGCATCACTTTCTGACATATGACGAACTTCTGCTAATTTACTAAATCTTACTGAGCGTATTGATGAATCATCGCTTTCTGTGCCTGAAGAACGATCACAATGATCTGGTGTTTTTATTGGAACAAATGTTGGATCACTCTACAATTAAATAAATTTGTATTATTATCAATATTAAAATTACTAACATATTAATTTGTAAATGAAAAAAAAATAAAAATAATAAAAGCAGAATTTCTATTTACCAAACTTGTGTTAGCTTCTGAATAGAAATTATCATCTTCCACATTAGGATCTATAAACTGGAATAAGAAAATGAAAAAGTAACAGAAAATTTGATTTTGTTAAAAGAATTATTTGTATTTAAATGTACCATATACGTTGCTGGTTTATTGCATTGATCCCTCCATGGAGGCCAAAAACATAAACCAAGCAGATAGAATGTGAACATTGATGTTTTTATATATGTAGTAAAAAATGGCTTTTCAAATGCTGCTTCTCTATAAATATACTGAAATATAAAACCATATTATTGGATAAAAGATATATTTTATAATTCACTGAAATATAGTATTTAAATAACCCTTACTTTAGTAAGTTCAGTACTAGAAACCCAAATGATATCAACTAATAATAAAACTAATAGTCCCAACACAAGTCTTTGAGATTTATTCATCATTGCTGCAAGTTTATGAGGATCCTCCGCCATCCCCTGCTGTCTACGCTGTCGTAATTCTACAGAACAGCTCATGATACAATCAATGAGTTTAACTTTTTTAATTATGACATCATGATGATATTGATTGCTGTAAAATTACAAAGTGATTAATGACAACTATAAATTACAAGTAACAGAAAATGTTTAAATTGTTGCTAATTTGTAAAATATTTAAATGTTAAATATAACAGAAATATAAACACACAAAGTTATTTAATACAAAGTACTATGTAATGAAATAGGTACACAAAACATAATTTGCATAATAATCATTACGTAAATTAAACAAGCGTGTTTGGAAAATAACAGAAAGAATGGAAAGAGGGAACAAACGATTAAAAGGGGGGACAAAAAAACAATGTTCAAGGTTTCACTAATTTAATTGTCTTATTTTAACTACAAATTCATGTCTAATAATGTTAAGTAAATGTAGTATTGAAGCTATGGAAAGTGTATATTTAAAAAAATATTTGTTGATTATGTTTGATAACAGGTGGACATGAGGCAAATATATATAAAACAGTGACTATACATAAGATAACCTATAAAAGTTGTAATAAGAGCAGATAACGATTTTCTATTACTCTAAGACAAAGATTCTAAATAGAATTGACTCACAATTAAAGACAAGCCTTAATTTTGTGACATTGGTATTTAATTAATATTTTAGCAATTCTTCTACATCTTGGAATTATGAAATCATGAGCACTTTATGCTCCCTAACTTAACACTTCAGTAACACTTTTCACACGTTTATATATAATTTAGATTTTTCTCGCTTGACTTTTCGGTAATTTTCTTTTATTTAAATTGGTTATAATTTAAATGTTAGATAGTTTTAACATTTCCGTTTTGTTATCGCGTCGGAACTAGTAGCCATAACCATGTTGATGTACTGATGACGTTCTGTAGTTCTGTTATCACTCTGATGGCGCTATATTGGCGATAGCGATAGGGCATCTTTAATTTATTACTCATTTATGTTTAATTTCAACATTGTTTATTATTATTCTTAAATTGTCTTCCGTAGTTTCTTTTCGGGAAATTTCTATTTGCAAATTATTTTCTTTCCTATACAAGTGTAATATAGAAATATTTTTTGGTTACTATTACATATTCTTGTTTATAGATGACAGGGATGTACGATAAAGATAGTAAAGATTGCTTAGTCCTAACTTCTGGTTTCTATTATCTATGTATGTGAGCTTGTAGGTATGGGACAAAGAAAAGTGCGCGGGAATGCGATTAATTCAATATCGACGTATTATTTTTTAGTTTCATATTTTGTTGGAAAGATAGATCTATTTCTTTTTGAATGTTAAAATTAAGAAAATTTCTATACATATATAGAATGTTGCTCTTCTCTTAAATTGATTCTTTACGAAGGGAGCTTAAAACAAGGGTTGTCATGACAAACAATAGCAACAACATATAGATGAATGTAAAGTGTTGTTCGGACGTAAAAGTAAAACATATCTGTGAATTATGTACTACCGTACTCTTGTGCATTAACAATGGCTAATAATATTCTTAGTAATGGTCGCATTCAACAACAAGCGACTGTCTCGCAACGATTAAGAAATGATAAGGGGAAAAAAGGTATTTCTTTGTATAGTACTACTTATACATTAAGACTATACATATTGTGTAAAATTTTGGTTATGTAGTATTAGCAAATACGTTTATATATATACATATATATATACAATTTGAGTGATAATATTTGGTAAAAGATAAATTAGAATTGTGGTTTTTAAAAAGATAAGAACATTTGCAACACGTCAATGAAATTGGAATTTTGAGTTCCACGACAATGAGATAACATAAAATAAATTTTCTGTGAATGGTTATCGTGGTCTTCAATATTTTGAATTTTAAAAAGATAGATATTTTACAAGGGAACTTAAAAGATATTTTTTAAACTGGGATACATATGTATATATGTTTAATACTTTTTTAATTTCGCGATATAATTTTATATTATTCTTGTAATTGAATTAGCGCTAGAAATATCAGCGATAGAGAATAACAATTGGTTGTTGCATCGACATTATACGCGACACGAGTATAAAACTTGTAAAACATTGATCGATCAGGAACTGACAAGATCAAACGGTTGTAATGAGTACGCGAATTATTTGAAAGTAAGCAAAATTTTTACATCTACATGTTTCAATCGATCTGTTCAACATTGAAATTTTGATACCGAAATTTTTATTTCTTCAATTTTTATAGGGCTTAATACTGAGGCGAGAAGGAAAAATTCAAGACTCGTTAAGTTGCTTTCAAGCCGCCTATAACGTCAATTCAACGAACGTTAATAACGTGAAGCAGATAGCCAAGTCGTTGTAAGTAAAGGAAATTTGATTCCAGTTACACTGTTCGAGAACGAGATCAGATTTAGATAGTAGTGAGGCATTACTCAACAATTTAATTAAGTTGTAATGTAAGAAACGTCTGTTGTTCTATTTGAAATAAAATGATTTCAAATAACAATTTTTCTGATATTTTTATTAATATAGTTTACGAATAAATTTTCATTTCAAGAGTAGCTTTATCAAAGAAAAAGAATCAAAATGAATAAAATCGCGATTATTATTTATGATTAGAACATTATTATCCGTACGTTATCGAGTTTTCCGAAGACGTAGAAAATAAAGACTAACTTTTTTAAATGTGTTATTCTTATTAATATTGTTGAACAGTTTAATAATGGGCAGTCACAAACGTGCAGTCGACGCATACTTGGAAGCTGAGAAAATATTAAATATACCAGACTGGGAAATTTATTTCAACCTAGGTATGTATTAACTGCATTATATTAAACCTTCTAAATATAAATATATAATTATTTTACTTATTGATGATACAATAGGAAGGCTATTAAGTTTTTAAAAGTTTTTAATTATTGTTCATGTATATTGTCAATAATAAGTCATTTTGCACAGAAAAATTTATAGAATCATGTCTTATTTATTCTAGGCGAATGTTATACGAAGATGAATCAACTGTATGAAGCGAAAAAGCATTTAAAAAGATCGATCGAGTTGACGAAAAACGAATTGCCATACATTGCACTCGCAAAAATATGTCTCCTCGAAAATCATGTTACAGAGGCACAGAATGCTTATACGGCTGCTCTTAGGTATGTATATCTATGTACAATTGTCTTTTCACTTTCTTATTTTTTATTTTAATGTATCTTATAATAAACTTTCTCCTGACTTCATAAACAAGTTGCGCGTGCAGATTTAATTCCAGCGTTGCAAGACTGTGGGTTCGAATGTTCTTGTTTACGATATACTCCAAAGTATTATATTCTACCTCTCGTTGCAAACTCTAACTATAGAGATCTCAAATTAAAAAAGATGCAAAGTAAACAGCAACAACGTAAGCAGATAATTTATCACGACGTTGATTATTATTATATTTTCTTGACTTTTCTGACGTTGATATGTTAGTATAAATTATCGATCAAACATTTAAGACTATATCCCATTAAATCGAATAAATTATTCTATGAAAATTGTTGAAACAAAAAAATATAGCTTGATTTTTTACTTAAAGTAATTAATTCAGTATTAAACATTTTTTATTGTTGTAGACATTAGATTTCTTTCTTTAAAAATAAAGAGATACAAGATATTAAAACGGATTGTTTCAAATACACAGACGCATACGGTTTTGCTTTTATTTGCTTCATCTCAAGAATTTAAAAATACGTCATTTCGGACTCTACTAGAAAAGATTCTAAAATATTCGGGTGACCTAATTCTAATAATCGAATTATCGCGTTATGGAGAGATAAAATTTCCTTAGTTGAGAAAAATCATATCTACGAATAATCAGAGAATTTCTGGAAATACTGTTTTTTACGTTGTCATTCATCTGTTTACTTTATTTATTTTCAGTGAAAATCCCGAAAGCATAGAAGCCGCAACTGAATTAGGACTCCTTTACCTTAAAATTGGCGATGTTCAACGAGCATTCCAACAATTTGGCACTGCAGTCGCTCATTCTCCAAATTGTACGAGAGCGATTCTACCGATAGCCTTTATAATCCAAGTGAGTACATTACTTTCGAACCATACGTGTATAGGTAATGGCAGCTATTGGATTTCAAATAGGGGAGAAATTGTTTCAACATTGATGAACAAACTTACCCGGACTTTCTATTTCATTTTTCTTCAAGTATTTGAGGATGAAGACTTTGTTTTTCTAGCAAACTTAATGAGAGAACTTAGTCAAGAATTTCTTTTTTATATTCTTGAAAGTATAAATAACAACCTTAATTAGAGATTTTATAGTAAGCTTTTTGTACCAAGTACGCTTTATTTTCATTTATTTCCAATTTATTCGTTCTTGTATCAACACACGGGTAAATTCGTCTGAACAAAATAAACTATCGTAGAGCAAGACCGTTGCTTAGGGGCGAAGCAGTCGTTCTGGTGTAAAGCACACGTAATATTTCAATAATGTATTTAAAGAATTTAATTAGAGATACGCGGTGCTTTGGAATTTCCATTGTTTGACAGACTAAAACATTCACTCTTTAGAATCACCAAGAGTATGATGTTGCGCTGTCGAAGTACAAGTTGGCAGCGCAATCGATTCCAGAATCGTATGCTTTATGGAATAACGTCGGAATGTGTTTTTACGGCAAGCAGAAATTCGTTGCCGTAAGTATATTCGGATAAATGTATTCGTCTGCATAATTTTTGTCTTGATGTTTGTTACCACTATTGTTGTACACGCATGTAACACAATGTAAGTTATTAAAGTTTAAAGAGAAGTTAAGGAAAGTTGACCATAGTCACGTTCAACGATATTATATTGCACAAAGTTGAAAAAGCAAACAACGAAAAGAACAAAGACACTTTGAAAAAGAAGAAATAGCACCGTGACACGTGATACTATCTGCACTCTACTGGAACGCAATTCATTACGTTCATAGAAAAAAAGACAAATACAACAATTTTTCCCTGAGAACACAGCAAATTGCAAACTGGCATGGACTTTTATTCACGACAAGGTGAATCCGTGCACGCTACCAGATTTAATGATGATAATCAATTTAAAGCTCATTAAAGGGGATGGTGCTCACGCGAAGCGGCGTCTCAGAATGACGGCCGGGACGCACTTGCGACTCATAATCAGAGGAACTCAATTAAGAGACAAGACTTGTAATGCACCGCTGTAGCCGAAGCGGGAGCAAATTGGTAAATGCGAATTCTATGCTAGGCTATCTTCTAATGCAAAACCTAGGCCACCGTCGAGAAAGTAAATTAAAATCTATTATACCTAATTGAAATGAGAAAAACTACACTTCTAATTCCCTCTGAGAATGTTGCATGAAGTATATAGGTAACCACTCTCTCCTTTAATTTATCGCACAAAAGTTTGGAAAGCAATGCTTACTGCAGTCGACTTCTTGTTCTTTTAATTCTTTGTCACGGAGAAGTATTCTGTTCATCAAAGCCTTCAATTAAAGTAGTTTAATAAATAGAATCAACCTGTGGATGTTATTAAATGTCTTTACGACAGTAACGGAGACTTTTGGATCTGATGATTAAAATTCAGGAAGTAGTGTGCACGGAACACAAGTTTCTTAATCTGCTTCACTGTTATTCTACTGGACGTAGTTAATAAGCCGAGATTTCAAAATTAAGTGGGTTAAGTTTAAAGCTTAGCTTCAATTACCTTGTCGTCGATAAAAAGTTCGAGAATGGGAAACGATCTCCTATAGGATGAGGAAAAGAAAGTATGATGGGTCACGCGTTTCCCTCATTGGAGGGATCAATTTTTATTGTCTTCATGTCTTGGCATCGAATCTTCTATCATGTTTCAAATAATCAAGAAAATTCGGAGGACGTTCCTCGGAATTTGATTTTCAATCTCGACAATCAATTCCCATTATTATTTCGTTAGCTATGTGTTAGCTATGTGTCAATCGCTTTATAATACCCTTGCACAATATTTGCTTCGTCTGATTTACTCTCGCACTTGCAATTTATTGATTGTGCCGTCGTAATTGTCAGTCAATCGGCTTAACGCTCTAATTACTTCCAGGCAATTAGCTGCTTGAAGAGAGCTCACTACCTCAATTCTATGGCCTTTCTGCCCGCCTATAATTTGGGTATGGTTTTTCTGACCACTGGCCAACCAGCCTCAGCCGCAATTTATTTGTGTGCTGCAATTAGCGCGGATCCTAAAAATCCAATGCCGTATCTCTTGCTTGGACGTAAGATTTCCTATATAAATATTTTGAAAAAGTATTTTAATTACAGACATATAATTTCGGTAATGTTATGACCAATTGAATAGCATCTCTTTAAAGAGAACCATAGATAATTTGGACTCTACATTTTCGTAAAACATTTTATCGCGTACAGATTAATACGAATTCACGTGACAAGCACAAAAATACGCTCAAAGTTGTCCTTTGATTTCAAATTCATCTTATTTAAATTTTTCCACGTCCACTGCTGTCCTTTTTAATTTCATAAATACAATTTAATTTAATTTAATTTAGTATGCGAGAAATATGGGATTTTGTAAATTTTTTACGATGAGAAGAGCATAGATTTCGACGATAATATATGTTTAACGATATAATATGTTTCTACGATGCGTCACTATTCACAAAAAATGCTGGAGAAATGACAGTGTTCTTTCAATGATAAAATACAACCTACTGTCATTGTCACTGTGTCATTGTCGCATAAGAAATTCTAATGGCATTCGTTCCGTTTCTTCTTCCATCGTTGTCAGCCAACACGGCAATGAACGATGGTAATAAAAAAGCGGAATTCTTTATTACTTTAGTCGCTCTAAAACGTCTGGAGGATCTGGAGGGTGCGGAGAAAGTGTTGCAGAAAGCTCATGCTCT
Source organism: Bombus impatiens (assembly GCF_000188095.3). Classification (NCBI taxonomy): domain Eukaryota; kingdom Metazoa; phylum Arthropoda; class Insecta; order Hymenoptera; family Apidae; genus Bombus; species Bombus impatiens. The sequence goes on from NT_176967.1 coordinate 2,010,579, forward strand.
TTCACCGCAAGATCCCCTGGTATTAATCAATTATGCGATAATATTAGAGGCACAGGGTAAGGGGAATATCGCGGCTGAATTTTTAACAGCGCTAAATGATATTACGGCTGTGATCGACGTGGACGTGCAGGCAAGTGTTTTCAACAGAATTAGAGAGGACGGGAGAACTGTTTCGCGTTAATTTCGCCCTCTCCTTTTCATCTGTTATGGCAGATAACGCAGACTGCGAAGAAATTGTCAACGAAAATACAACAGGGAACAGCAAGCAGCAAACAAGGGGAGGAGCCAAGGATGCTAAATTCAGATGAAGTTTAAACCGTTGCATTTGCTTATTTGAATATAAAGAATCTACCTCCAAAATTAGTTTGACACTTGTTAATAGACTTCACAGTGCATGTACCGATGATGTAGCCTGAATTTTCTATTCGGACTTCATATTTCATTTTACATATAAATAATATTACGAATTTCGATTGTACAGTAAATATAAATTATTAAACAAAAATGTAACTAAATCAGCTGAGAATTAAACATACATAAATAGAAACGTGCAGACTGAAAATGTATGTGTATAAATTAAATGTAAATTATTTATTCGGCTGAGAGAGGAAGCTTTAAGCTTTAAGATACAATTTTTCCATTTTTATTCTCGATACACCTTTAAATTCAACTAAGTTTGTTTTCTTTTTTTATTCATTATGGATCCTTGTATTGTTGGCTCTGAATATCCTGACGTTTATTCGTGCTCGTTTAACACTCCACTTGCCAAGGAGAGCTAGTTTTTTCATTTAAGTTTCTCCGAGTGACTATGCTACATTAACTCGTAACACTCGTTACGTCCCCAATGGGTACCGTTTCAAAAGTACCAAGGATTAACGGGAGGATAATATACGAAGGCTAGAAGAAGGCTAGAAAGGAAAACATATTGATGAAACATTTACTCTTTCTTTCGCTACCTACTGTATAGATTATCGGCTCACACCTTTTTGATACCATATTCTCTGTTAAGTTTCACTCTCATTCTCTCTGTTCATAACGTTATTTCGTTGAATTGGAATTCTGAAATAAGCATATTAAGGAACTAATTAAACTGTGCTTTGGTTAATCGCCTGTATACTATGTAAAACAAGTTGTTTCAATTTTGTTTAAACGACTTATCACACATTATACCAATTTTGCATAGTTAGAGGGATACGGTTGTATATCTCGATTAGAAGTTTTCTTTCGAGTACATGTACATCATTGCATGATATTTAATGCTCGATGTCTGCGCTCGTTAAAGTTACATTTTTTAATATGTCGTATAACGTTACGCGTTGATTTACGCTTATCCGTACAGCAGTTAAATGGATAAAATGCTACAAATTTAAAGGTCCTGAGAATTTGTTGTTGTCTTTCAAATACTGTAATGTAGAATAGAGTAACGTTAGAGATATTTCATCCTTTCAAATATTATCTTTCGGAAAAGCAGGAAACGAAAGAAGTCGCGTCTTACAGGTAGTTTTACGAGCGTCCAAGCGTATTGCATAATAAACTTCTATCGTATATTTTACATGCCTGTTTACTCGGGTGGAAATCGAAGGAGAGTCGTATATTTGAAAACTTTATGTCTCTTGGAATCGAGATTTGCATCGAGGAAAGTACTTTTAAATTCAGAGAGACAAGAATATCTTTTGATAACCAAACATCCCTAATTCCAGACATAATTATAATAAATGATAGTTCAATTTTATCTTCATAATATTCTATGGCGACCTACATTCGCTATCGGAGAAATTTACGTCAATACGTCTCTTCTAACTTAGCCTTCTCTCAACCCTCAGACAAAGCGCACTTTTTTTATCGTCTATTTCTCATTTTAAAACCATTGGCTTATGGTGAATATTCTCGCACATCGCTTTACGAACGAGGTACAAGTGATCGTTTAATAATAATTAAAAAATAACGAGAGCTTCGAACGAACAAAATACGTTCTTCATAATTTTGTAATACGCTGAAGAATTTTTGAGTAGTCTTAAATGAAAACGAACAATGGGATGAAAAATTCACCTCATAAATTGTGCTATGCGTTACATTTACCATTTTAACTTCAAACGACTAGAACTAATTAATGTCTTCGACAGAACAAGTCAGAATAGTTTAAACATTATCTAGGAGGAGGAAAGGCTGGCGCATACGGTTCCAATGTGAATAATTGATTTAAATCATTTCGAAAGGAAACGTGTACGAAAGACGAGTGATGGAACGTGAATGAAAGACGAGTATTCCGCTCGTGAATTGTATTTCTCGCTATCGACGCGATGAGAGAGAACTCAATTAGTAACGACGATACAGAACGATACATCGCAGATAAAACCAATGAATTTTCCTTCATTGCGATAAACGGTGCGCCATGTATTCGTAATTCTGATACGTGCACGAAGAACACGGATCTAGATACGATTGTAGGTATAATTATTTCCTGAAAACAGAAGTTCCGAAGGACGAGAAAGTTTTTGATTCCTTTCGTGCGTCTCCTACCTCCATTGTTGATCGTCGTCGCTTTAATCGAGTTTTAAACGAAAAACTTTGTCTGAAAATGATCGCTCGAGTTGCACAATGAACGATGATTAACGTGTTTATGGTACATAAAATATTCTTTATTTTGTGGAAAATATAGAAAATGTGTTATACGTATAGTTGGATGAATTGTGCGGTATATAATATATGGAACATATTTAATTATTTATTTAATTACATGGAACATATTTAATTATTATGGAACATACGTAGAATATATTTGACGTATTAATGGCTTGCACATGTTGAGTTTGAATATCATCCCAGGATTATCAAGAGGTATAGAGCGAACGAACAAAGATAGAAAGAGAGAAAACGAACAAAGATAGATAGGATACAATGATAGAAAGAGAAAAAGCTCTTGGGAACGGCGAATAAAAGGGGAAAACGTATCGTAGCTGTCCTCTGCAGACACCAAAAGCGCTACTTTATCTCACAACAACCATACGACCAAGTTTAACGGTTATTTTATCATTTTTCTTTTAACAGAACAAACTATGTACCCCAAAACTAGAGTCCGCCAAGAGGATAACGAACGCGCTTTACTTCAATCGCATGACGTCTCTTTCTAATCGTAATTGACTACGTTATGTAAGGAGCATCATGTTCTTGGCAACTTTGAGACACTGATGAAGAATCTAAATTAAACGCATTACGATAAGATGAAGTTTTAAAACTAATTATATGGAAATTAAATGAAGTTAATCATGAATTGGGAGCATATTAAAGTTGGGAATGTGCATAAATTCTGTGCACAAAATTTTTAATTACGAAATAAAGATATTTTTTATAAGGAAAAAGAATATTGCCGAGAGAAACATGCGAATGTTGCAAGTTAGTGTAAAAATAAAAATAGTAAAAATTCTTTCGTGAATTTCCTCGTTGCTTTCGAAATATATAAAATGAAAAAGAAATGCTATAAAATTGTAATTAGCCGACACTAGTTCGACAAGTTTTATATTCTTCGAAGCATCCTTCTCGTTGATACGTCGACAATAATAGATACACATCGAGCAATTCAGTTACTCATTTTTGAAGAGATGCAATTTTTTAGAATATCATTCGATGGTCCTCTTTTATACACATAAATTTGTTCACATTCCGAATATTCATAGCGCAATAGAGAAAGCTCGAGAAGGGAGCGATGATTTACATAATTGACTATCTGCGTGTATGAATGTAATGCGGTTTGCTCTACGGTTTTGATTATGTCAGCCGCCGCGCCACATCATTCGTACATGGCATACATATGTATTTACTTGCATGCCACTTGAGATATAAAATCGATTTAATCTTCTAATTATTTTCCAGTAATTAACTATTTGTCTCCGACTTTACAGTCGTTCCAACAAATTCGTCCCTCTTTAATTACCAATTGGCATTCATTAACCAGAGATGATCATATGTAGAACGATAATACTTCAACAGTCGAATATCATCCACGAAGGAGTGAGAAATGTTAAAAGATTGGAAATAACGATCGAAAGATCTTTTTATGCTTTTTCTCTGCTGAAATGTCAGGATATCCTTTAACATCGTATATTTTAATCGCGTTCTTCTATCATTCTCAAAAATAAAGATTTAAAAATTTACCGTAGAGTCGATAAAAATGAAAATGTGACAACTTTCGGCGAGAGTATTTAAAGAGCAAATCAGGGTAGATATTTAATCGATGGGAAATTTTATGAAGAAGAATATATTCTATTGATTCATGATTTATATTTATATTATATATTTTGGAATTCGTAATCGTGAACAGGAAAATAGAGAGGCACTACGATCAGTACAGAAACGTTTATTCGTAATCTATATATAATTTATAAACAATATGTCGTCGGCGTTTACAATGGAAAGAGTATAGACTTTTAGCTGGGCTTAATAGCCAAAAATCTATCGATTCCTTTTCGTTTCATATAAAATCATACAAGAACAAATATTATCGCCGTGGCTTTTCTTGATTACATATTTACAAATTTTATTTATGTGTAACTGTATTACACACACACACACATATGTATATATTTTTATTAGCATGTTATACGTATATATTACCATATCGTACATTAATTATGTTAATTACTACAACTTCTAATAACAATCTTAGTAAATTATCGCGCATACATATATTTAAACGCCAGTGTATTTGTAATTCACAGTGGTCGTTCGTTGTCAAGTGTCCAGCATTAATACACCATCGTTTTCTTTCTGATCTGGTGTGGTACATAATTTATTGAACGAAGTTGTTTGACGATATTTGTTTGGCAAATGAACTCATGTAATTCCAATGAAAACTTAATTTTAACAAAAACGTACATTGCAGCAGTGCCCATAATGCGTGTATTAACAAATTATTTGGAATTATTGGTACAAATAATAAATAAATGCAAACAAGTGACAAATAGATATTGATAAATCATGTCACGTATTTATTTTCGAACGTCCTGCCATTAAATCGTTTTGTTTTGAACTTGCTATGATTATTATCCAAATAATAAGTACCTTCTCTCGCATGTGTCCATTTTCGTAATATTAACATCGTCGAATAAAATTATTGCGTATTCGATGAGATGTGATAAATGGTAAAAAACGTGGCGTAGGGAATAAAATACATGAACGTAATTATTATTTTTTATCGAGTTTCTCTATGCTTCATTTGGAGGAAGTTTAACACAAGATTAAGCTTACTTTGGTCTTAACAAATCTGCCATTCGCAGAAATGCTCGAAAGTTAAACGGGAGTTCAATTGATTTTAAGTCCCTCGAGCCCCCAGCTAGGTCTTGAACTTTCGGTATTTGTCCTCAATGGAACAACAAATCCTATTATGTTCTACTATTCAAGGTTCTTCTCTTATTTACGCATTGTATCTGTACAAAACATTTCTATACTCTCTATCCTCTCTTCGACTTTCAGAAGAAGGTTGTTGTATATTGTACAATAACATCGACATTACAAACACAGTGCTTTACGATTTCGGAAAATCATGTACGTATCTAGATACAAGAGTATTCGTTTAGACAATCAGTTTATTATTGAAAAACGCGGTTCCGTTGAAAACGTAAGACGATTAATATTAACAATTTAACGTGATACTTTACAATTTCTCCTCGCTTAATTTTTATTAATCTCTTTATTCGCAAAACTTACGTAATAACTGCAATAATTATTAGTTGCCGATATCATAAATCGTCGATTTAGAAGTTTCAAATAACGAACCATTTTATATCTTGCGTAGAGATCGGATGATACAAATTTAAGCGAAATACGTTACGAGCACTACTCGGAGTGTCATTATGTGAATAACATTTAAGGAAAATACTTTACCTACCCTTTTATTTTAAGGAGCGGTTCACTTTACCAGCTCCGTAATTTACTATTTTCCCAGTAACTGTGCTTAAGCCGAGCTTCTCTTAGAAGTATTAAAATCAAAAAATACGACGTTTCTAGTTAACTTCAGAAAGATATGCAGCCTCTAGAGACGCGTGGTCTGTAGACCCTTTAGCCTACATCATACGTAAGTGCTCTGTACATCTGTTTGCTGCGTGGCGGGCTGCCATTTCTTCATGATCCTAGGCTTGAACAGGTGACCAAAAGTGGTACGGAATTGTCTAGACATAGAGCAATAGAGGATGAAATTAATAGCGCCATTTAGCAGGGCAAGGATGTCCATTACTTCGCCGAAATTATGATAGCAGTTGCGAAAGAAACACTCGCCCAGGACGCCAGACAAAAGACCCAGAATGCCCTGAGGGATCTCTGTGACTAAGAACAAGAGTAACACGGCAACGAGCATCTTGGTTGTTCTATCTGCTCTTTTCTCAGATTTGCTTGGCCTCCTTGGTACTGACCCATTGCCCATAGTGCCGGCGTTCTTGCATTGATTGTAACTCTTCAAGGCCTGCTTCCTCCCTTTTGCTCTGGAACATGATTCGAATCGATAAACAGCTTTCTTTAATCGTCATTTGTTTCTTTAATCAAAATTCTTTCCTTTAATCGGAATATTTTACGTGGGTAGGATTAACAAGTTAAATAAAGTGAAACAGATCGATCGAGCAACAAATTGGATCAGTTCCGCTGTATATACTTTAATGTAGCGAATTTCTTTTTGTGCGAGGAATGAATAAAGAAAGTAGGGCAAGCACCGTAAAATTTCTATTTCGTACTATTGGACAATAAATTGTAATTTACGTTTGATACGAAGTTACTGCTGTTAGATTACCTGTAAAGAGCTTTTATCAACCAGCAGCTAATGACGGTAAGTATGACGCAGGGTAAAAGCTTCACGACCACTCCTAGCACCCAGAAATTTAGCTGATAGAAGAAGTCCTTGTGCTGCGAGTAGTCCGCGTCGACTGTATATGCAATTTCCAGGGTGCCATTCTCGTTCACCGCTTGTCTTCTTATCTGTCAATCGAGGGTTCAAAAAATATTTGAATAAGTGCTTGAATTTCACTCAAAGGCTAAGCCTTTTAATCAAAGAGCCAATTTTTTAACTTAATTTATGTACTTACTCCGAATACGAGATAGCTCGGAGCACAGGCAACAAATGGGGCCAGAAAACTGCTCCATAGAGCCGTTTTGCAACGAGCCGCTGTACACCAGGAATTGTACTGTGGAAACCTGTGATAACAAAAGAACAATGCGTTTCATACCGAAGCTAACAAAATTAGTCTTCTATTCTGCCAACGGTATTCCTGCTTTTCTCATTTCTCATCGCCCATTTTTATGAATATTTCAAACGTTTCGTAACTGGGAAAATTATATCAACTTATTTAAATCATATTAATTATTTATGCAAATGAAGTACTCGACGATGTTCGTAGTTGTACCGTTAAAGGAACAACGTTCTTTCATTTGTTTCCTTAACTCGCGCTTATCTTACAAGACAGAGGAATGTATATTCCGTAGTCGGAACGCAACAACTGACCTGCAAAGGCAAATTGTTCGAGCGGAGATCAGTTAGACTGAAATTTAAGTTTTGTCGATATTATACGTAAAACAGAAACAGAAACTTATGAACTGATTTTTATTCAAATACTTTCGTCGAGTCCTTAGCTCCTGTTAAGCGTCCCTATCGATTCTTCGCCTTGTCTTAAACGCAGATTTCTTTGTTTCATTTATAACGGTGAAGTAATTCAAAAGTTCTTTTGGTGTTTTAAACAAGAGATCCAACCATTTAACGTGCGTAATTGAAAGAATTAATCAAAGGGTTCGTGAAATCAGATATCGATCCACTTTATTTCATAGTATAGCAGTTGTGATTGTTCTTCGAGCTTTCGAGTTTCAAGATATTTATCGTTAGTCGAGAGTTTGTTCAATTGATCAAAAGTAGTGGAACTCAAACGGATTTTAATTCGATCTTTGATCGAACCGTATCATTAAGATGTTGATATCAACTTAAATTGTCACAAGTAACGTGTCAAAGGTTCGTTTTATTCGCTTGGTTTCCCATGGAAGTCAAATTCAGAGTTAACAGAGGAAACGGCTTCTTTAGAAGAAGAAGAAAAGAATTTGAAAGCGATCTGACGGAACAGGTCGGTTTCGTAACTTTAATTTCATCTGATCGGAATTGACATCCGCCAGAAAAATGAAACTACCGTGAAATATGGTCCTTGAGATACATATAGCTGAGGTAACTTAATCAAACGAATGGAATCGATATTTTCTTGATCTATACCGCGTATTATCGTTGTAACCCCCTTATTACCTTTCACTTCCTTTTTCACAGTTCTTCACAAAGCAACGATTTGTTTCTGCTTCACTTGGAACGATCCGAATACTTGACAAGAACGTGCTGCTTTGATTGTAGAATATTAAAAGTGAAAAAAGTGATCAACGATTTGGAATTAAAACTCGACGCCCTTTTTTCCTATGCACTCTTTGAATTCGACGATTTAAAAAATCCAATTTGTTTAAATTGATTTCGCGTTTCAACCTGTTACCAGCTGTCGATTACAGTACGCACATAGTCGTGTGAATTTCAAATACTATGACATCGAAGTTTCGAAAGCCAGTACTGTTAAATTTCGCAAGTGACGGAATGAATGTATCTGATACATATCCAATTTTCAGCTATCAAATTGAGGCTATATCTTTCCTATTTCATTAACATTTATCTCGTTTTTATCCACTGGAACTGTTTCAAGAGCATTGATCATCTAGTAATGAAAGTTTATTGCTCGTTTCTAAATTATCAAGAATCTTAATGATATATGTTCCAACGTAACTGTATAATAATTTCTTACAGAAGAAGTTTCGGATAACGTTATTTAATATTTCCAATATTTTCTCGTTCACCCGAACAGGAGAGTGGTAAATGGGAGAAATGATTGGAGGTAATTTTCCATTATTTGTTATCGAAGAGTTTTGTCATGCTCAATTATTTTGTCATTTAATCACCATTCTGTGTTCAAGCATATGCGCGTAATTGTATTATTTAAAAGTTGCTCGTCACGTATAGTCATTTTATCGGGATACGATTAATGCCGCTTTGAAATGCAAAATACCACATAAAATATCAGGTACTCAAATATCAAAAGCAACAAAGAGAATGAATGGTCGCTATGGACATTGTACATTGTATGTCGTATCACATTTTTAGATCAATAACTTTGTAGTTCTACTTCAGCCCGTAAAGTTTCTAGTTCTCATCTATTATTCGCATATATTTATAACAATTTTTAGATATTCAAGAAACTCGGAGATTGTTTTTGTTCGAGAGTATCTTCGAATTTATCTGTTTTTCGTTTGGAAATTTTACTTTATCACCTCGTCCTTTGGAATTCCTTTTTTTATGGTAATGATCACTGTTTCTATTACATCGATGTTTTAATTTAAGTCTTCGGTACATAGGATACAATACAGACCTCTCAAAGCGAAAATGAGACAATTACCATGATATTGGTAGAATACGTATATGCATTTCTATACAACAAACTTCGTTAGGCAAAGAATGAATATTCCTTTTTTTTTCATTAATTTAGAATTGTCCCAGAGGAACGACTTATTAGAAAAATTTCCAAGAGTTCCTTTGAAACTCGGATGTTTTGCCTCTATTCTATATCATTCTTTGTTAGTTATGAAATAACTACATGTGGCATTAATTAACTAGCGAAAGAGGAGGGAATTTCTTTGAGAGGGACGTACTAAAAATTTTGGGAAACTAATGACGTTGTGAAAGGAAAATATAATTATCATTATGACGCTGAACTCTCTTGGCATCTGTCTGACTCTAAACATTTTCTTCACTTACGCTCGAAATGAATGAACCTTTAAACAAAATTTAAGGAAAAATGTTTGAAGGCTATTTTAAAATTTCTACAGTTTCAGGATGGAATGATAAAGGCGATTCTGACGTTTCTCATTAAATACTGAAAAGAGATTCTCATGGGAACGTCCTTTATAAGCATAGTATAAACAATTGTAAAAAGCTCGGTAGCATAGCCAGTGATGATATAGGTTAAATATTTCGCGAATTAAATTTTGTTTTTCCTTTGCTGGTTATGTAGCTTCAAAAATACGTTTTTGCTTGTACGCTACTTATCATCGACCGCGCTACTTTTTTCGCAAAAAGGCAACTGTGCGCATGACAGATCCGCGAACTTATCCGTTCCAATTCGGCCAGAACACTAGAAGCACTTTAGAATCGTGCAATATTAATGGATCTTACCAAGCAAATCATAATAATTAGAAATATATTCGATTGTACGTCAGAGAATAAATTGCAGCAACTGAAACAACTAATGTGTTATGCATATTCTCCCACGCTACTGTTCCATGTCATGAGCATTAATAGGTATATTATGCGGAACATAAACAGAGATTAGTTACGTTATAAACATTTTGTGAAAGGCGAGGGAATGATATAGATACATTTTAAAATAAAAATGCAATTAAATTAAATACTTAAATAATGAGGAAGATAATTTCAATTCAAATAGAAATTCAATATTATCCATGAAACATATTCGATCATAAATTTCCAATATTCCGAGAAAACAATAACGAAAAGCGAAACGATGTAATTAAATACAAATAGAGAAAACCGATTAACGATCGCACGGATATATTATCGAGATATTGAGGAACAGATTATTTTCTTGAAATTTCCTATAAATTCTAATATTATCTCTATTTTCTATTTTCCCATAGTAAATGATGTATAGGTACGCATGGATCGATTTGACACTCTTTTTGTTCTCACTTTTTATCACGTTATTTAAAACAGCCTTGCCGCGTTTCATCTCGGTCAAATATTTCTCCATCGTCTATCGTTACGACATCTTCTTTGTCAATAATACATCGATCGAATGGAGTGACTCTGGAGTGCAGGAAAGCACGGGAACGTGCTTTTTATTTCCTCTTTTTCCATTGCACGTCGTTCCTGTGGAGATGGAACGTTAAGGAGAAGGAGAGAAGTCAATGCGCGAAAAAGTACAGCTTCTGACAAAATCCTTAATGGGATTAAATATCAAAATACTGCATCGGTAGAGACCACTGTTTGTTTCCTCCTTGTTTTCCCGTCAGGTATTTCTATTAATACATTCTATCTTTGTTCCAAACGCGAACGGTTTAAAGATTCTTTCGTGTTGATTTCACCGACTCGTTGCACAATTCTGTCACACTCTCTGATTCAATATTTGTACAGGTGTAGGATGATGGAAACTCTGACGTATTTGGCATCGTGCTTAATGTAACGAGTTTCCAAGCGTGGCTACTGTTGTAAAAAGAAACTATTCAGCGTTTAGTTAGACGATACAATACTGTTCAATGCATCACAATCCAGGTATTCATCTATTCGTAAAATCGGAATTTCGTCTGCTTGTGTGGAAAGAAATTCTAATTACTTAATTATATAACAGTTTCTCAGTGTGATTTAAAAACTAGAGACCAATAATTGGGTTAATTTATTGAAATATTCCTGACAGATATAAAATTTTATCTCGCAACAAAAAAGATAGGAGAAAATTATCCGATTCTGTGCAAAGTCATTTTAATATTTAGATAGTATATTTACTTTACCGATGTATTTTGATTATTTCATAAAGAATGAAAGCATCGCGTCAGCTGCTCCCCACGGCTGCTTTAATTTAGAAATCAGTAATACGAGCCATTCGAGAAATTGTCTTCGTGCAAGAACTCGAGAAAACGAGAAAAATGAAGCGTAATGTTCCTCTGTGAAACGTCATGCAGATGCCTTATTTGCGCGAGCAAACGGTCCAGTTGCCAGTAAAATTGCGGCAAGTGTACTTCGTTAAAGAAAAAATATCTCTGTAGCGATGAGAACGATCTACTTTACCAGAATTATGCATCTCGTATCCTTTAGTTATCATTCGATCCTTTGCTCGATATCTCTTGTCACACTGTTACTCAGATACACGAAAGATTGTTGAATGCAAGTTTTGCTATACATAGCAAAATATATCAATTACAATACTAAAGAACGCAACAACTTTTATTCATTCGATAGATACTTTTTATTAGAGGCATTACGTAATTTAGTATCTTGTAAATCGATTTAGCAATCGGCACCGTTCTCACGTAATAATCCTTTCCGTGTTATCGTGATCGTGTGCTACAATTTTATTCGGGATATCAGTTCATCGTACAGGATGTTTTGGAACGAGTGATAGGTTATTCTACATGCGAAAATAAAATCGAAAAATAGAATATTTAAAGCTTCTTTCAATACACGTGCATGTGTTTTCCAAAGATTTTATTTGATATGTTTAATTTTGCATATACTGGTAGAATAACCTGATGGTCAGAACTGGTGTTATTTCGAAAGTGATAATTGCGGTATCACGCTAAAGTATATCGAAGTATACTCTAGTTCCGAATATATTCTTTGTGGTTCTACGATGAATTCCAAGCGTGTTATGGAATTAGTTTTTAATTTACGTTCACTTTTCTACTGTCGCAAAAATAGTGCTAGAACGCTAGTATCGAACGATCGATACGGTTTAAATGTTACAACCATACACGAACGTATTTAATCTCTTTTCAGCAACTCTATAAATAAAGTTTTAATGCTCAATTATTTTAATGGTGCCCAAATATTTTATTTAATTGCTTGTATCAAAATTGTTTTTTTTCTTTCAGTGGAATTAAATAAAAAACTGTTTTTGTAGCAGAGAAAAAGTGGAACCTGGGTGAACGATTTATTGAATTACTCTACTATATAAATATTGTAAAGAGTACTTTATTTTCAATATTTTATATATTTTTAAATTTTTCACACATACATAAACATCTGCAGTGTAATTACCATTTTTAAAAACGAAGTAAATTCAACAATGGCCATTGCATCAATTCGTTTTGACATCACAAACATGTAATTGGAATACAGTTACTAAATTAAAAATTGTGGGGTGTGATTGTTATCGAAAGACCTCAGGCATTCTATTCACTCATTCACTCTTCCACGAATGGAAAAATCCTATATTTTTCATTTAAAGTCACAAATATTAAATAATTCCTGACCCAATTCGTATGGTTTCGTATTAATCGAGGAAATTACTTACTAAGTAAAATTTGAATTCAAGTGAAAAATATTAATTCAGAACGAAATATTTTACTCACGAAATCCACGTGATTAGATTTGATTCCAGATTAAACCTCTGGCTGTAACATTTTCCAAAGATAATCGCGGAAAATCGCGGGAGTCTCAACGGCGCACTGAAACGAGACAGTAATACAAAATCATCTAGCAAATATTCAACTGACCTGATATTTTCTTCGTGTGTTTGTTGGACATAACATTTGTGTAACTTCTGCAAACTAAGCATGCTTTTCTTTCAACCAGAATTGCCCTTTCTCCTAGTTTGTGTCTCTTTCGACGTGTTCCCATTTATTCACGTTGTACTTTATTACTTAGGTCATTTCGTTTATTTGTGAAACTCTATTCTATTTAATATTTCATTCAATTTTTAATGAGCATACGTTAAAGCTCCTATGATCGAACCAAAAGATCATTAACATTAAAACTACCAGAGTTTAATGTATACTTCGATATATTATACACAAATGATTATAATTAAAGCGATAATTCCTCACTCTCGAATAACGTAGAACCATAGCGGATCTGATCTTCGCCTTTAAAATCCTCAATCAGTTAGTTCATGTCCATTAGAAGAAGAAGGCAACTTCTCCATATCGCTTCATATCTGACCAGCTTAGGTATTCATAACTTCGATTGCATCAATAGACTTTGTTCAACTGCGAACGGTATTCAACTTTGTTCAACTGTCAATTTTTTTCACAGATCCGTTATCTCTTTTAAAGCAATCATGGTATCTCAAATGAAGCTGTAAAAATCGTTAGCGCTCGTTCTTCTTTTTATCCCAGTTCATGTACTCATGTGTCCGATACCAAAGTAATGCCCGTTAAATAAACAACGACACGGATGGCTATATTTGTTTAATAATTGAAAAACAAAAAGTCTAACGTTAAAAGTTGTTACTTGCGTTTATTGCTATCTAAGTCAATATCATCCAACTTTTACTCGCGACATAAAATGGTTTTTTTCCATTCTAGAGATTTTTCACACGATGATTTTCTGTTTTGGGACCAACATGACTGAAGGACGATTACATCCCAGTACTGTAACTTTGTTACATTACTTTCTTCTTCCTCTAGTGACCACATATGGCGGATAGAATCATGTAAAGAGTCTTAACCGTAGAATGAACCGGCCTCATCGAGCGACGATTAATTGATAAAGATTTCATTATCGATCATATTGTATCGTATTGTATCATTTCTGGGAATATCGGAACGGGAATATGATAATATGCTTTGTCTTTGACAAATGAACATGTCTTGAATACAGATGCGTCAAACGGGTTGTTCATCGTTTCGCGAAATTATCTTGTTAGTTAGCATTGATAAATCGGTCGATCTGCTAATTTTCAATCGGGCTTATGATCGGCACGAGTAATGACGGTTTAACATGAATATGTACGCTGACGTATACTAAACGCTGATTGAATTTTGATAGAATGACATACGTGATAGATTTTCAGGGAAGTATACGATAAAAATGGATAATCCGCTTCGTAGATTGTTATGCTCCATATATATCTCGTGGATTTTCGTGTTCGAGAATTTAGAGAAAGGCTATGAGAACAGCTGCACATGGATTAAATGTTTCTCAAAATTGAATATGACGTATTTTATGTGTGAGGATTCTAGTTTCGTATCATGTACCGCAAGGATATGAAGTTGATTGGTGTAAGATGTTTCTTGAACTTAATGATCATTTGAGGCTTGGAAGAAAATCCAATCAGTAACGGAAAGTTTGATACTTAAGACGAGAAACTTCAAGATGGTAATCTATAGTAACTGATAGTTGGTAAATTACTTTGTTCTCTCCAACGAAGATTAATTATTACAAAATTGGTCCATTTACGATATTTCCTGGGCAATTTTCTTTGAGAAACAAAGACATCCGACCAACTGAAAGCTTGCCGCGACCTAACTAACCAACATCAATTCAAACTTTGGCTCGAAAGTAGGTGATATCAAATGCAAAAGTTAACAAGTCAAAAATTAATCCAATGAGGAAGCACTCGCGTTATGGAATACCGGTCGTGAAATCAGATTTCTTAAAAGTTACAACTTTATTCTCTACAACTTTGTATATCCGTTTGCCCTGCTTCATTTCCTTGAATTTATTTAGGGCTTCGGTATCGTCGTCACTTCTGAATTGATAACAGAACGAAATTTCGCTCGTATACACGTGGAAGTCGATCTTTTAAGAAAATCGAGAAACAGTTATTTATCGTAAACAATTTCCTTAGTTTTTTCAATTCTGTAAAAGAGATATCAGAAGTTTCTTGGATTTCGATTAACGAAAGTTTCTTGTCTCAATGGAAGTAGTTTCGTCGATAAAAAAAGGGTTTTATGAACCGATGAGGGAGATTTGAACCTCCAGGGGGTCTATAAGGTTAGCTTCTAACTTACAGGGTCCTGATAACATCAATCTTGATTCGTGAGATTTAATGCAGAAGATTTATAAATGGTAGAATTCAACGAAGTCCTAAACTTGGTAGCCATTGAATCAATTGTAGAAGTTGAGGGAATTCTTATGCTTAAAGGACTAACTTACTTTCTTCATCGTACTGTATCATACGAAGGATGCGAACATCTAGCGTATCGAAAACCGATATACCGTTTACAATATTTATTCCGATCGATGTGTAGGTATGTGTATCCGGACGTTCTGTTTCCGATCCTACAAGAGCTTCTGCTCCATTCCTTAAGCTTTACTTTTATCAGATTCAAAATCCGTTAGTCGTAAATTTTTGTTTTGTTGTCTCAGCTCGGTGCATGTTTGCAAGGTAGTTACTAAATGCAAAAGGACCTGGCAATTGCACGCGGCAATATACATTTCTCGTCTTGAACACGGTACCGAATTCTATAGCACGGTAACGGAGACGAAGTAAAGCATCCGCAGAACCAGACCTTAATCAGGACAGCAGTAACCTAAGCGGAAACCGCTGGGCATGTAATTTGAAATTCGTGCCCGCTCCGTTCAATAAAGCGGTTGCTGGATCGGAATCCTACTCACCTAATAGCGATGTACCTCCAAACGGCTAGCGTGAGCGTGATGGCGATGCTGATGGTGTGCAGCAACTGCGTGAAGTGCATGTGGAACAGTACGAACACTGCCCAACCATAAGGAAATATCTGCCTCTTTGGTAGCACGATGTACATATAAATAGCGAACGGAATGTACTCGAGCATTACGAGCATATCGGCCGTTGCTAGACCAGTAAGGATTCGATTTATGGGCGCCGTTACCATGTCTTTCCTTGTTAGGACGACGATATTTAACATGTTGGCCAGGGTACCGAACAGACACACTATCAATGCCGCGTAGCCATGATAATTCTTGTATTCGAGCGCCAGATCTCGAACTGTGCCGTTACAGTAGCAACCAATCTGGTCGTTGCTCGTTTTATAGTTGGTTAGATTGCCAAGAAAGTTTTTCGCGTAATTGATATCTTCTTTCGTGACATTCATACTAAGCAAGATGTTTGTATAGTTATTCGACCGACTCATGGTGTTTATATAGTGCAATAGGAACCTCAGACGTTGTAACGTTGCGTTCAGGTTCATACGGTACCAGGTGTTTTCGTAGTGTGTGGGATAGGGCATCGCATTTCAAGGGATAGCTGCATCGTTGCTTCTCTTAGCTACTCTTAGCTGCTCTTGCTGTTTGGTCACGTACAGCGTTTATCTATTATGGACCTTCGATATCTAATCATTTCTATAGAACAGGGATGAGTCTGATATATCGCTCCAAAGGATATTCTCTTCTTCCGGCAATAAGTCACACTACACTGGTGGAATTTTTTAATAAGCGGCAGCTGGTCTACCAGCATTTTTCGAACTATTCATGACAAATAGAACGTAATAACGCGGTATCGATATGGTGGACATATAGATGAGGAATTTTTTATTACTTTTGCATTCGAATGGTCTCTTATTGTTTTCGTGGAGGATGTATCCTCGCACGGATTACAAACTTTCTTTTCTATCGTGGTAAATTACTTCACTGGGCATCAACTCGTATTTATCATAGTCGCACGCGAGAACTTTACAATTCAAAGAAACGTGTGTTCAATTTATGGTGCTCTGGAAATGCATTCAGGGATGCGACTCACGTGGCCGAGAATTTGTCTCTCACCCTACTGAACGTCGTTCTCGAAGAGCACGGTATCCTTTTAACTTTTCTTTTCGCCAAAGGGGAACCAGTTCCCTCCTTTCCATAGCATATTGCTATCGATTTCACATAGAATTCAGAAAAATGTCTTTGAGAACTGAAACTCGTAGATATTCGTAGGAATATCTCAGAGATATTCGGTGCAACGCTGTTAGATGTTTGAAGGCCGTCTGCTGTTGTTGTTCCGCGTTTCGAAATTTTAATTTTGTAATTTGCGTTCTTCGCATATACTTAGATTTTCCATTAGATCTCGCAACATTTTTCCTCTTGTGCGACTTGGACTACCAACGATCCGTTCTCAGCTGAAGGAATTTTCTTTGCGATTTGGCTTCTTTGTAATCTTCTCCCTGGTGACGTTCCACTCGCGTTCCACAAATCAGTTCAAGGTTCTTCATTCACCGTGGCTCATTCCTTCGATAGGATTTACTTTTACGAGTTCCACCAGGCTTTTTCTGACCAATTCATCCATTTCATCGATCGTTTTTTCCCGTTCAACATATTTTTCAAACATTCTTTTGGGAAACCGGTCACCTTCAACCCTCTTAGAACAGACGTCCTGTGTTCGAAGCTTTACCCGGTTCTTCCGTTTCTTTCACTCTCTTTATTCCTTTCTTTTATGACTCACCGGCTCCCTTTCTATTTACTTACTCAATTTTCTCCCAAAACACTTTACAGTCACGAAATCTTCAGATCAAAGGTAGTCACGCGTGGTGGTGTTTCCCTAACCCATGATATTATTTACGATTTCAGCGCCAGTTCCTCCCAAGGGATAATCCTGCGAGACACGATCAAGGCATTAGCAGTGAATCTTGACGGATTGGAGCTTCTATAGCGACCGACGTTTCGTCAGTCGAAAATCGATTCCATAGATGGAATCGATGTCTTTTCCGCCTGTGATTTCGCTCATACGGCAATATTCCTCTCGAAACGTCAATAAAACACCCGATCCGAGTGGAAGATTATGGAATTCCGATCGAATAAATCTTACGCGATCTTCCACGATATCCTCTTCGATTTCTTCAGAACTCTTCAACGTAGATATTCCCAACAACCAGGACCTGAAACAGATCGTTCGATTTCGATCAAACGTTCGTATACAGGAGGAAAATGCTGACATTGTCTTTTTTTCTCCTTGCGATAAGCAAGAGGTAGATATTCTAGCGATTGCCGATAGGAAATGGAAATAGATAAGTTAGTAAGATATCAGAATTCGTGGAATGTTCTAACGAATATCTAAATGCTAATTACGAGGAAGGTGTCTTGGCCTTGTGGTGGTAACTAGACTGCGAATATTTATATGCCTTTATAGAAAATTTAAATATAATATGATAGTAAAACTAGATGTTCCTTAAATTATTTCAAACTATTATCTTTACAATCTGGCTAATGACTAATCTCTATCGTGAAACTTTACTCTTTCAAATATTCTATATGCTTATGCTATATACTTTTCACAGAATTGAGTAGTTTGCTTCGTGTAAAGTGTATAAACTGAGTAAATGTTCGTAGATAGTCGTTGCTGCAAGGACCTAGTAATGAGAATTTGAGGCATGTGTTTGCGACGAAATAATAATTTCGTAAAACGAAAGAAGAGCACGGAGCGACGAACAGAAGCTAACGACACGTTAATGCACATTGATTATTAATGTCCTTTATGCTTGTGTTATTTTGTGTGTCTTTACTAAATATTGTTTCAAATTCAGGGATGTTGAAGACTGAACTAGTTAACTGCGGAATTTGATTTTACAAATCTCTCATGGGATTAGGTCATGAAATGCGTAAATAGATACAAGCGACGATGTGTATACTCGTCAAACGCAGTTAATTGGTGAAACGCTTAAATATTTACGACAAGATAGAATTTATATGAAAACACGCTATTTAATTCTGATAAGGGGATTGTTATTACAACGTGTATAAAAGCTGAAGATAATACGAATACATAATATGCGGGACACATTAACGGATGTTATATTTATTTCGTTAACGCAATGGAAAATTTCAAGATCGCAGTTTGTTATTCAAAAAAAGAAGAAGTTTGCAAAGCAAAGAAGTAGATTGATGGAAAAAACTTCAGATAGGACGAAACTTTCCAAACTGAAGAGCTTTGGAAATTGAGAAAGTAATCTTCTGGTCTGTTTGCATTTTTATAATAGCGAAGAATCCGTGTCTCCTTGGAAAATGTACACGTGCCGATTGCGACAGATTTTAACCTGCTTGTTCTCGTACTGAGTTTTAAAAGAGAAAGTCTTATGAACAATAATTTGGATGTTAGGAAAAAGAATGGAAAATAGAGATGGACTTTTGCCGCCGTTGATTATATTATACACATATATTATACGCATATATATATTATACACAGGCTTGGGTATTTTGCAAGTAAAATACTTGAGATATAATTTCTTAGATTTACTTCATGTAAAATTTTTGCACGGTTGATGTGTTATAAGGGATATACTAACGACAACTCTAAACACTTTAATCTGTTTATAAACTTTCGATGCGTGTATAATGTTTGTTTTATTAATTTTCTGTACCGATGCGAACTCCTCGAACTTCAATAGATTACTACTTCGTTTGAGTTGCTTTCTAGCTTAATTGCTTCTTGACTAGTTCTCTCTTAGAATCTTTACGGTATTCTCTGATATTATGGTAACTAAGTATTCTCCAATACTATACCACTGTGGTATTATAAATCTCGTAAGAGATAGATATTGTAGCATAATCCGCTGATATTGTTCTATAATATTTCAGAATATTCATTCATGAAATTTTAGGGGTGACCACGCATAGATGTCCACATATTTTGCTTTATCCGTACATTAATTTGTTTTAACATCTTTGCAATATAATAATCAGATATTGTGAAAGTTAAAACTTTGCAAAATAACCCTTGAATTCTCTACGATTTTGTATGCTCGCTTACACTACTTCTCCTTTGTTAAATTTACTTGAACCTCATAATATTAGCTTCATGACTTTCTAATCAATAACGGGCCGAAATTTCATTCGTTAAACGCGTAGTCGATATCGCATTTTCGCTGCCGATTTTGCTGTTATATTATTAAAATCCGCCCGCGTGGTCGATTTTAGCTTTTAGAGGTACATATTAGTAATTTATTTTTTGGTCGTGTTATAGTGGTGGATAATGGAACGGCGTTGACAATGGCGAGATCCATAAATGGACGCCACATACCGTAAAATCTTCCTACGAACGGTAAGTCGCATATTTTTGATTCTTGCAGTGTCCAATCATATCAAAATGGCACGGGCTACCGATTGTATTTCTCGCATGCTATGGCGAGCATAGTGATACGAGTAGCACAGAGCTCGTTTATACTTAACATTTAACATTTTATTTTATTTCTTAATTAACTTGTCGGCTACTTTCGTATGTAAGACACGTTAATTTAATCTTTGCTTCTGGTAGAGAATTTTTTAATTCTAATTAAAAAATTAAATTTAGATACAATTAAATAAGAAAGTATCTCGCGATAAGACGAATAGATTCCGAAATTAAAGTAAGAAAATTAATCGATTTTTGGTTTTCTCAAACTATTGGTTCGATGCCAGAGGTATAAGCAAAGTAGTTTTACAAGTAAAATATTTCCTTCCACATCCTCGTTTAATTTAATTTTGCCATTAAAGTCTTTTCTTCTTTTTGTTTAATTCTACTTTCTAATTGAAAACGTTCAATCGGAAGAGAAATTTAAACCGCTGGTTGTTTCGCTGATCAAACCTTGTAATCAAGATTATCAGCACACATAAAAGTAAAAGATACGTGCAATTTTGATTGGCCGTATTCATGAGCCGCAATTTATATGAATGTGCGTTCCTTATAACTTTTGTCTCTGTGCTCGCTTTATGTATTTGCTCACTGCATAGTTTAATCTGGAAATTGGAAAGTACAGCGAAAAATTTGATTCGCTTTGTTAAGTACAAATTTTCGAAGTATTTACATATATCAAATTTAATTTTAATTAAAATTAAAATTTGTACAATTGAAATTCTGAAAGTCTCAAAATTTCAACGAATAAATTTCAGCAATTTTGATGAAAATACATCTATACCTTCTAATATTTGGACTAATTTTCATATAATATAAACCGCCAATTTTATTTATGCAGCATACGCTTTGCTTTCGGGGATTGTTTAATGTTTTTCTCGAGCTGACAAATATGTACAATTTAAAAATTAGTAAGAGAAATCGCATTGCATTATTAAAATTGATTACGACTGCTTATAGTTTTCCTCTTTAGTATTAGAGTTACGAAATAAGTGGCAATACTTCCGACTGCTCGTATTTGTCCACAAATTTTCGTTTATGATATCGATATTAGAGTCGCGAAGTAAACAGACCTACGAAATAAATAATTATATCGTTGTGATTGCTTTTGATTTCCGTGATTTTCCTCTTTAATATTAAAATCATGAAATGCTCGTAAATAGCGTTCAAAGTGATTACTCGGATTCTTGTTTTAAAGGACGCTACTGAACAATTGTAGAGTTTCTGAAGTGTTTATCTGTAACGCTCATTATGTTTACTTCAGATTTTTCTGTAATCACCTCCTTGTTAATGGACTCAGAAAATTATTTTATTTATGTTTAAAAAGTAACCCATTCGCGTCGGGAATAAAACGTCAATCTTATTTCCTCTTCAGCTTGTATAATTTATTTTTTAATAAAGTCACACCTCAGAAATATTGAAGATCGCTGAGATGATTTGATTTCAGGGCTGGATTATAATAAAGATCGTAAAAATAAAAATCACAAGTTCATCTAGAATAATTACTTGTAATGAAATATTATTTACTGTAGGTAGAGTTCGAGCAAACTTTTCCAGTCTACCTATAGCAATCATCCATTTGTAAATATAGAACAGTGCAAGCTGTCGATTTTTACACGTATTACATACACACATATATATGTTTTCTTACTCAAAGCGACACATTCTAACTTCTGAAATTTGTTACGTTTATTCATCGATATCCTTCGATTAAATACCGCGTAGTAATTTGTCATCGATCCAAAATCTTGAGACCAAGTATAAGACAAGTTCGCCCACATACATCGTATGCTACACGTTGGATCATCGACTCTGTTATTTTTTGCACATATCATCGATATCCTCTACAAGTTGTAGTCCTGACGCGGATTAAACTTGCGAATTCACATGATCCCAAAAGTATCTCATTTCGTGTAGCTGGATATTCTGACCAGAGGATTAATCAATCGCATCTGATGCTTGTCTACGATAGGAATCTATTGATATACGACACGACGGATGCTCCATTACGACGTTAGATCACACGGAATGGTCCATTCATTTATTTTTGATTCCTTCCCTTTGAATAGAGACGCTGTACGTCCTACTACTAGATCCTATCGGGTGATACCTCTACTCTGAAGTTTATTCTGTACTCTAAGTGTCCTCGATGACTATTGCAAGTTGCGATGTGACCACTTTCGGTTCGCGTGGGACTATGCGAGGACCCTACAGGAGTCGCAAATGCTACGGATGTATTCGGACTTTTTTAATGGAGGACGTAAATATTCTTGCCATAAGAAAATTACAACAGTATTTCTAGAACGCAATAAGCATCATAGCAAAGTGAAAACAATTTCTTTCGGAAACGTATCATAATACGTATCTACTTACCTTTTGTTTATGTGTGTGTGTTTGCATGAGGTTGTTATACATAATTAAACTTATTAATGTTTGTTACAAAACTTATCAATAATATTTGTTTCTGTGTATGTATTTCCTACAGTACGAAACATTGTCTGCCGCATAAAACATACTCTATTTCTTTCTTTTTTCTTTTAATTCTTTAGTTCTAGTATATTTATTATCTGAAAAATGTGCTTAACATTGCGTTGTGACAGATGGTTGTTAATTTCATTAATTTAGTTCCGAATTAAATCAACTCTTGGGCTATCAGTCATTTGTGACACAAAACGTGCTGTTCTTCCGTTAACAGAATCCGCAGAAAAATATTGGTGGTTAAAATTTTTTCAGTTCGCAGAATTCTTTCATATCGTTGATTCCATAAAAACGGAATATGAGAGTGAAGCCTTTTAATTTTTCAATTTCATGTTTCTTTCGATTTTACATCTGCAGAGAGCATAGCTGGAATGTCGTATGTTTAAAAATTCTTCGAGTTACGAATTTTGCCGATATATATGTATATATATAAAACTATGAACTGTATACAGCGGTTGTTTTAGTTCTCGTGAACTTTTCCAAGCTTCGTGTATACATACATGCGAAACTTGCGACATAACATGAGCAAAAATGTTGTACAGTCGATGGATAAAAAATTTAATACATCATAAAATGAAAAGGTGCGCATAAAATTAAACAATAATATAAAAGAAAGGTATAAATATAATATATTATAGTAATATAATTTGTTGGTTTATCATATGATGCTGGTTGTAATATACGTTTCAGCGGATGTTACTGATTTTTTTCTTTAGCTCGGTTTTAGTTTTGTTTTAATATTAAGCTCATTTTTTTCCTTTCGGCTAACTGTATATTAATATTAAAAATACAAACTCAAGTCCTGAAATGAGAAATGTAGTTCAACGTATGATACGCTTGGTAATTTTCTCATCACATCTCTGTTCACGGTATGTAATTAAAATGTTAACTTCTAAAGGGGAACTACAAATGTATTAAAATATTTATATGATTTCGTTAATAAATACACGTAAAGATTTTTCTTTTCTTCTATCTAATTATGGTAATGTCCGAGGTAAGTGAATGATAAAGAAACACGTTAATTTACATTCTTCGATAATAGATTTTAATTAGAATGTAAAATATTTGATTTCAGTTGCTCTGTCACTGCTCATTCAAAAAGTAAATATTGAGAAAAGAGATTATACGCGACTGCGTGAAACTGTGAAAATAAAAGAGCAAGATATACGCGTTTCACTTAGAAACATAAAATAGGTACACGTTTAGATATTTTTAAGCAACTGACATAGTTACCGAAATTGCAGATAAATAACATTTAAAAATGCCATAGTTTGGCGCCCAGTATAATAGTATTTAATCAGAATTTAGTCGCCATTGTGACAACATTTAATCAACGTGGATGCCAGACTATGACATTTTTGTAACTGGTAACACTACACTATTGGCTAACTATATCAGTTACATAAACATATCTAAATATCTATTTTATATTTTATATTTTCGAGTGAAACACATATGTATATAGTGTTCCTTTTTTTTTACTTTTTTACATTTACATGTTTTCGGGTATCATTTTTTCCAATATTTATTTTATTTAATCCTTTTTAACACCGACAAAAACCTTTAGGTAAACGCGTTGAAATAAAAAAATACGTCCATTCTCTTCCTGAATTGAATGATTTAGATACATGAACGTTTTTTTGCAGCCTGTAACTCTTATCATTTTGCTTTTTTCCTGATATACTACATAATTTACAACATTTCCGTGACATTGTGGCAAACATGAATCGATTGAGGCCTGTAATGGTAAAATCGGTTGAGCCGTTTTTATATTACAAAAAAACGTAAATAAATATACATACAATACATACATACATATGTACACACATATGAGGCCAAACACAAAAAGTGCTTGAAATAAATTTAATCTTGAGAGATCTTCCCCTTTGTCGTCTTTTCTTCCCTTCTTATACGTAATATTTGGTTCACCGGTACCATGTTCTATCTATGACGAACAAGACGGATGGTACGTTACAAGCATATTTTTGATATATCACTTTCATTTAAAGATTATTGATCGCTTCGTTTGGTCGCCGTGTTCTAGTGGAAATAAACGTCAAATTCAACAACGTACCATACATAAACCGAACATTCATATATGTGTCGGTCGCTTGTTAGTGGTAAGATACATCGGTTCATCCCGATAGCGCAGTATCAGATTGTCATCGTTGATTAACTTTAACCATTATTTCACCGTGACAATGGCCATGTCAATTGCTCTTGAACTTACTCCATAAGGTTATCGATGTATTGAATGAGCTGATGATATTCTATAGACCACTATTTCTCGTGTAATTTGATAAACTCAAACATGTTTACTGTGTTTATTCCTTGGATTATTCTGCGTAGCTGTTGTCTAATCTAAACAATGTGGTAGTTTATCGTTGATATGGTTTAGTTAATAATCTAGGTATTTATTAGGTATCGAAGGGAACAGGCATTGTTTCAGGGGCAAAAGTGTTGTTAATATCACTTAGAGGAAGTATGAAATAAAATTATTCTAGTATTTGATAATTAAGGCTAACTTAGATGTTTATTTCCAGGGTCTCTTAGAAGAAAAGCAGATTCAAGTCATCCTTATTAATTTATTTGATAGTTGCATAATTTATATTTTGTAATTTTTAAGATTACTTTAATTTAGATTGAAGTTATCATTGGCTGACGATTGAAGTTCTCTTCGTTAAACTATCCGTACGCGAATTTTCTGCAGTGGTTCATACGTTTGCAATTTAAGACAGATACAGACAGTCGAAACCGTAAAGCGAGTCAGGGGATAACGTTTGGAAAGTGCTATTCGAAATTGATGTCTTTTTCCTCTCGTTCGTTAAAAGTTCCGAGTAAAAGTCTTTGTCGAAAATTCTCATTGAAACGACTGAGCATTTCTAATTTTATTTTCGTTGAATCTTATTAAAATTGATGATATAAGAGGACGAGCGAGATTTCTCCGAGTGTGTCGTGAAATGATCTTTTCTTTTTCTTCAGGATTGAATACGCTATAAGGGAAGACGATTTGAATTTTTGAAAAGGAAAAATGATACAAAATCTTTTTCACATTTATACGTAAGTAAGTTACGTTACAGCGCTGTAGTTAAAAAAGAGAGGTTTTTGTATGTTTGTATACCAAGGTTTGGAATTTCTAATGAAAATGTCAAAGAATTTCATCGTACATTAAGGAGAGATTATTCTCTTCACGCATGAGTGAGAAATAAATTATTCATGATGACGCAGTTGTGACACAAATTGCTTTTAATTAAAGCACTGTTTGTTAAAAATATTTTAGATTTGCGTGGCTGAGTAATTCAAAATATTCGCGAATATTCGCCAACGCATACCGATGTGTCTTTCTGTTCGCGTACACTAGCACATAGGACAGAAATCGCGGGCTGTAACGTAGGCATCTGAATACAAAGTATGACGTAAAACGAATCAAATTTTGATTATGTACAAGCGAATGAATCTTTTATTATAGTTCCACGAATCTGTTAACAGTATTGATTTTTAAATAGCACGAACGGCCCGCTATTTTTGTCACAGATTTGAAGCTAGTTTTATTCAAGTTCCCCACTCTTATCCATCATTTGTCACAGTGTCATATCTACGAGAAACGACCATTCCCCTCTAACTTCTAAAATATCTTCTTTCTGAAAACAACATTTTAGTTTCTGTATTTATTCGCATACACATTTATCCGAAATACGTTGGCCGCAATTGCAGTTCATTATCGCGCTATGCTTTGATGTATCAAAGAAAAATATCTTCCCCAAGACGCCCTCAAGAAAGGGACGACCGAGTAACGACGATAAAGCGACGACAAAAACATCGGCAAAACGTCGATAAAGCGACGTTGTCTTCAAACCGCCATTCCGTGATTTTTATCGTAGATGATAGGAATCACGCAAGTCGAAACAGCAAAAAGACGAAAATCGAAATAAGCATCACGAACACGAGAAACAACGACACATCGTCACTGCGGAGAAGCTTCGACACGTCTATCGATCCACTGTGGAAAACCTGGAGCGGAGCTAGCTAGTTTCCGTCTCATTGACATATAAAATGCGCATACAATTTGCGTTTCACGATAATTTCTCCGGCATTCTTCGCTGTTCTCTTCGTGTTCGTTATTTATGGTATTTTTACACGCCTCCATTGGGCTGAACTACATATTACTCGCTCCTAGACACACGCTTATTCATGTCCTTTCATTATTTCTATTTCTCAGGATAGATCGGATTCAAGCAGCATATTTGTATTTTCTTGACTCGTCAGTGAGGATTCTGATGATGTAATTCAAATACTTGATTATCGATTGAAAAAGTAAAGATGCATAGTTATCGTGCTCGCTAGTCTTGGCATATACGTGGCGTTGATACAATTGCGTCTAATTGCAAATAATTGCTGTTGACTGTTTTGTGCGTTACATTACAAAATTACTCAGGAAGTTAAATAAAGCAGTGTGATAAGATGACAGTATTTTAATAGCAGGAAATACGTTGTTTAACGTTCCTTGAAACGCGATTTTCTTGATGAAAATAATTTGATCCAATATTTTCCCTTAAATATTGGATATTATTAGAAAATATTGGATAAAATTACTATATATCGCTTGAATTTTTTCATCTGTAATCTTTACTGAAGGAAAGTATCGTGTCAATATTGAAGACTTTTAACAAAACGCTGTTACGATTATTATTGACATCGTGCAAACAGAAGTTTTATATAGTTGCTTTATAAGACCTTTGAGCTCCGAGTTCGTCAATGAAGTCCACGTTTTGCTTTATGACAGACCTCGCGCAAACCAGAAATCTTTCTAACAGAAATTTTCTAATAGCACTTTTTTAGAAGAGCAATATACATATATATATCGAAAAAAATATATATATATACGTAACAAAGAGCCAACGTCGCGTAAGGTATTACCTATGTGGAATGTGTTCAGGTGAGAATGTTTATAGATCTAATTTTGAAGTATGAAAAACATAGAACATGTTCTTTGAAATCGAAGAAAAGCCTCTGTGTGTATGAAAATATATCTCGCTGTTAAAGAGATATGCAGTAGTAGGACTATCGAAAAGTACTATAGGTATTTCATCGGTTCCCTTTCGAAAGCAATATCACATTTCTCGTAAAATATACAATACATGAATCGAGAATGAATCTGTGATGGAAGCCGGTCAGGTTCTTCTACGCATCGAATCAATCATAAATGCGCCCAAATGGACGCTCCTTTGACATTTTGATCTACTTATATGGGACACGGTCCTCTACGGATAACACAATATTTTCTTTGCTCTTTGTCCTTTTTACATTTAACGTGTAACACGTGTCTGAGCCAAATATTATAAAAATTGTTATCATAACATTACCAAAAGTTTGGGAAAATACAGGTATGAAACATGAAAAAAGTAATTTCACGTGTGGCGATATATTTTTCGAATAAATTTACATTAGCATACCTGATTCCGAATTTTCCTCACCCTTTGATATTTTTCTCAATTTTCGCGTAAAAAAGATAGGTGGAAGTTGCGGGGTTATAAAATCGATTGGATATTGGAAAATTCGCAACTAAAAAGAAGAAAACGATAATATTTCCACGTGACATGGTAATTACTATTAATTATTAATGTTTATTCGGCCTCACAGCCAGGAATTGGACTTGGTTTACAAATATCTACATATATTTAAAAAGTTATCTTATCCACGGTAATTAATATTCCACGTTAATTAAACTGAGCCTTTCACAAATAGGGGAGATTTGCCCAACCTTGATAAAAGTTGTTCGAGGAATAAAAGAGGAATTCAGAGAAACGGATACTTCACCGTATATTCAAAACCAAGTTGGTCATTCTATTGGAGATTATGAACAAACATATCACAATGGACGACGAGCATTTCTTTCTTTTATTTATCACTGTCCAATTTATCATTCACCCATGAAATTTGATTCATAATATATAATTCTATATATATGTAGAGGGGTTGAGTAGAATGAAAAAGCTTTAAAAAAAATTGTATCTGACACTTCCGAAAATATCTAATATCCGGTTGCATGCAATGCGATCAAAAAATACAAAATTATAAAAAATAAAGTAGACCTGATAACCATCGAACTAATCGGAATTGTAGAATAAGGAAAACAGTAAATACACTCGAGAAGGATCGTACGAAGAAGTGTGAAGGGAGGACAGGTTTGATGTCCTAAAACTAAGGTTCGTGTCGAGACGAGGTGACGTTAATGATTATTAATGGATGGTTTATTTTACTTCTTTGTGGTCCTAAACGTCACGGGCCAGAGACACATTTCTGGCAACGGAGATTTTATTCTCGACTTAATAACTTCATTATTTCGTAGGTGATCCATAATCGAATTAAGAAACCTTGACAAGAAATCTTTTCAACGTGTAGCCTCATTATCAAGATTTCGCATTAGCGTAATTGTCTAAACAACGGACCATGATGAATCACAATGGTAGACACTAATGTATCGTTGAACGATTGCCATCGAAGATTATACAAGTTCTTTTGATTTCCAATTCCTTCGAGAAAAATATTTAATAGTCTGTATTTTATTCATGAGTACGAGTTATTTGAATAGCTCGGTGAATTGCGATTTCATTGAATTTTTTCGTATGTTGATTTTACTGCTCCATTAATTCAAGGTAATTTATTCGGGAACAGAATTGTCTAAATATTTGGAAATATTTGGAGAGAATTCGTTGAGAAATAAGGTTAACAAAATATTATTTTCTAATTCTTCGTTTTGATGTAATTATCTTCGTCGCACGATATCTTATATTGTCGCGCAACGAAATTGGTTTTCATTCGTTTACCAGCATGGGCTATATTTTTATTAATTTCGCATGCATTCCATCTACTTGTTTGCTGTATGTTTCTGCTTGTGGATTGTAGAAAATGATAGCGGATGACCGTCAGATAGTTATGTCTCATTATTTTCTACGGACAAGGTGGCGATTCTAGCTTTGTTATTTTTAAATTATTACCTCTACATTTTAAGGACAGATAATGTTTATTTTTCTCGGTTAATTCCATTTATCTAAATTGCGATAGATTAAAATTGAATTAAAGTCTAGTTAAATTGCGTATAAAGAGCTTAATAGTTACACACGATAATTCAATAATTTCATGTCCGTATTGAATTCGTCAATTGAATAATTATAAAATTAATGGAAACATTAAACATGCTTAAATTAAAAAATGGATCATACTTACTTGTCTATGATTCATTCGTCTGCTTTGAAATTTTAATTCAGGTGCACTTGTTGAAGCTGGCTCTCATAAATCGAAGTATCTTTGTCTTTCTCGCGCGTACCGATATCACGTCCCGTCGCCAATGTTTCACACAAGCACACGGTATTATAGTACTAAATAGAAGACGCGAGAGTGTCGCGGCAGGTGAAATGATCCCGCGCCTTTCTTCGATATATTGTTCTCTGTAAATTCCTCTTCAGAACGGATTGCTACGCAACAGGTTACTTCGTTGTAAGAAATGGCGAAGTGAAGATAGCGAAACGAAAATGAAAAAAAAAAGAAGAAAAGTCCGTGATTTACAAACGTGGAAAATTAACAAACAAACTAAGCCGGATATATCGGCATCTATGTTTCTATAAAAAAATCTGCAATCTCAATAAACGATTTTTATTATTAAAAAAAATATTTTTATTGCAAAAGATTAATTGCAATAGAAAAATGAAAAAAATATTTGCACTAACTATTATTTATTTAATCAAGCTCGATCTCGTAATTCAATCCATATCGAGTCTTCGTGGCGATTCTTAGCGCGATTCTATTGACAGTTTTTAAATTAATATTTAATTAAACAGCACTGAAACAGGTTGAAATTAACGACATATAGCTCTGATATGAAGATCATTTCGCTATGGCAACAGGTTACTCGGTTACCAACTACGAAGCGGCAGTAGGACAGACAAGTGGTACACGTCGAAAACGGTTTGATGGTCACGGGGTTACTGGTGAAAATTCACGAGGATCCTTCGCTCTGCCTCTCAGTGGCCTGTCTCGCACCAAGAAGGAGCCTGCGCGATAACCATGGTGCTCCACGACGCCCAGCATCCACGCTTGCAATTACAGACATCCGATGAACAGTCTCGTTGACAGATAGTCCTTTGTGCCAACAACAAGCCAGCATTGTTGTTTGATGCATTTAGTTAAAGTCCTCCGAGACTGTCAGTTTAATCAACAGCGGAGATGATTGAAAGCGAAATGTAAAGCGGAGAAAAGGAGGAGAAAATGAAGCATAGAAATTTTTAAATGGGATACAAGGCTCGGGATAAATAAAACGTCCGACAAAGTTAAGAGATATACCGTTAAGCGTGGCTTTCTCCGAGCGAAATTTTTTTTATCATATAGTTACACTCGCTCGATAGTTTATCCTATATTTATTTTGTTTTGTCCGGTAAATATTTTCGAAGTGAATGAAAAATAGTAGGAAATAAAATTGAATATTGAGAAAATTGCGTGGAGCAATTTGGAATCGGAAGGAAGAAAAAATATTAGAATATTTGAAGAATAAAGGAAAGGACTCTCTGATTAAAAGAGGGGAAACAAGAGAAATATAAGGTTAAATAACTTCTAATAAAACATGAAAATACTACGAACTCAATAAGAATGTTATAATATTCCTTAGTAATATAGCGGATAAATTTTTCATTCTCGTCAATCGAATTATTTAATTCTTTAGGACCAGTTCTCGTTCGCTTTTCTCTCCTTTATCTTCGTCCCTTTCTTCGGTAGTTGTATATATATAGTTTCATTGTACTCATTATACGATAGTTTCTTCGTTGCATATCTTGTTCGTAGCGTGTAGGAATCGTAATTATTTATCTTGATCGATTAATCATCTCCTGTATAGAATTAAATCTGAAACAGTCATTCGTCGAGTTTCTTAAAATTATCTTTATAGGTCCGACATCGTTGCCCTTCCGAATCTCTGAAGAAAATTCCTGTTTATACACTGACATTTAATTTTTTGAAGTTAGATAGCACAAAAGGCTTTCATCTCGCATAATTTTCCCTTTTGTCCTTTTGTCCATTCCGTTTAACTACACGCTATAATTAAGTTTGTGAATCTCTGCACTCAACATCTTTCATTAAAGAGCATTAAAAAATTTTGCTGGATTTTCGCTGGATTATTTTGCATCACTGATTCAGCGTCTACAATTAAATCCAGTTTACGCGATAATAGAAATGCTCATGATAACGAATAGAAATATACATACATTTTCGTTTGTTTTATTCTTCCACGGCAGGTTTACCGGAAACCCCATATCACAATATTACGATCCACCCATTTGCCTGATTAATTAACTTTCTTGCGTTTACGAAAAATCATCCACCCCCGCAATGTAATTAAGCAAATGGTCGTATTCGTTAACAAACCATTATGGAGTTCCAAGTATTCCATGCAAGTTTTTATGCTGCATAGAAAGAAATGATATATTTATAAAACCACACGAGTTCGAAGCCTGAATACTAGTTACAAATGTTGTTAACGAACAACTA
The DNA here is from genome assembly GCF_000188095.3 of Bombus impatiens. NCBI lineage: Eukaryota > Metazoa > Arthropoda > Insecta > Hymenoptera > Apidae > Bombus > Bombus impatiens. The sequence goes on from NT_176967.1 coordinate 2,043,164, forward strand.
CGCGACTTGTATTTTGTATGCGATTCGAGAGATTCGCGTTGAATACAAATTTCTCGTTCGTTTTAATTTATTTCCTCTTTCGGTTTCTTTAAACATATTCCTCGTCTCAATTTGACACTCGCGATAGATCGAACAGAAGAACTAAATAAATAATTGACGAACAACGAAGCGACTGCTATTTTATATAAAATTTGACTTAAAAGTTCCGTATCGAATATAAATTTCTCGTTTCTTTCAATTTATTTCCCCCTTCTTTTTCGTTAAACATATTCCTCATTTCACTCGCGATAGATCGAACAAAAGAACTGGACAAATAGACTCGCTAAAAAACAGATCAAACGTCGCTCGAATTAAATGAAAAATGCTTCGCTTGTAGCTAAATGAAAGGCGTAGTAGTCTCCTTGTTTCTTGGCTCTGTCGAATCTAACTTTTGCAACAAAATTCGGCTTGTTTTCCTGCGTTCGTTCGCGAAAGAAAAACTCGTGAATGTTTGTACATCTAATACGTTTTTCTATTTATTTCGTTCGATCGCAATTATTCGCGCAAACACGTATGTTTACGAACATTTCACCAGAAAATCAGGCTACCGGAAAATATCTCGCCAAAAAAATTTGCATTCTGCATTCTTAATATTCCTATCGAGAAGCACGCGTGTGCCAGCGAATATCGAAAAGAGAGTAATTTTTGTAGAATATCGCTGACTGGTAACAGATAGAAGTATGGAGCAATTCAGTTGGCCAACGTATGCTACCGGCAATTTGGGGTTATCGAACGCGGAAACTAGTTAGTCTTCATTAAAACGAATATTACATACTGCTCGAAATTTGAAATTCTACCCGAATTCGATTAAAAATTTGTTGATTGCGTATTTATCATATGTCAGTTAGCGAGTGAATTATGCAAGTAAGCTAGGATTAAATTAACAGTATTGTTACCCGTTCTATGTCGAAGTTACATTTTCCATGTAACTGTCTCTATTATGAGAAATCGACACGCCATTGGTGTATAATAAAAATATTATAGGCTTTCTAAAATCCAACATTCAGTCAATTGTAACAATCGGTATTAATCCTTTCATAGCAACTACAATCACGCGTACAGACAACGTGAAAATATATCGCAGCTTGTGGTACGTACTGTCACGTCTATCATATTTATATTTTTAGTCGCATACGTTAATTCAACAAAGTACTAAGTCATCCGTAAAATTTGCAACAAAATGTAAAGAAGATTCGGAGAGCATTTATCTTTATAAAATTGCGATCTTATTGAATGTTGCATGCACAGTTTTTCGTGATGTTTTCGTCATTTTCAGTGAAACATTCTTTCAGGCTCTTGCAGACCGATAGCTCACTTAATCTTGTGACACTCAAAAGTTTTGCAAAGCCTACAATGAATCGGCTAAGAACTTGCCACGAACTTCGACAAATTATTCCTTGACGAATTACCGATCGGTCACGAAACTGCGCAACATTTGCCAAAATCTCCTTAACTTATTTCGGAATTTCATTTTGATGGGAGATCACGTGTCGTGTTCCCAGAATTAGGAAAGTTTGAATTATGCCTGTCCACGAAACAGAAGTGTCAGGCAAACTCATTAGGAAAGAGAATTAATGTGGTAAGATATTTGCTTTCGCTCTCGAAGAAAGGAGAAGGAAAGAAAAAGAGAAGAAGCCTTGAAAAAGGTTTTGATTAATGTCGACTAGGATCGTTTAATCATGATGAAATTATGACGAGAAACGAGAATGAATCTACCTAAATCCATTGGTAAACTAGTCGTAACAAACGATTTAAATTAAAAGCTATTTGTATCCGAACAACGAAGGAAGGAAACAGCTGCTCCTTTCCGAAGAGTAGTCTGTCGAATATATTTAACATGCTCATTAAATTAAAGCACTTCAAAGTTTCACCTGAATGAAATTTCACTTTTTACTCGAATTCGTCCGTTCGCTGAGGAAACGTGCCGGGATTTGCAACGTTGTTCCTATAAATAACATCGGTCGAACTTTGTAGAATTGCTCGAACTGCATTTCGAAATTCAGCGTCCTAAGCTACCGAAGTTATCCCTCAAATCTTATCAAAGTGGCTCTATTGTCTATAATAGAATACGAAAGTGAAACATAATTTGGTGGAAATGTATATTACATACAACAGAATTTTCACAAGTTTATTAATTAAATACCAACCAAAGATTCTACATTCGGTTACAAATCAAACATGATAAATGATACAATTTTGAACTGCTATTTTGGCGAAGGTTTGGAGCGTTCGTCGTTTTAAAGATCAAACAGAAACACGCAATTTTCCATTCGCTTGCGATCGACCGATCTTGGATCTTCTTCGGAAAGATAAACATCAAAGTTACGACCCAGGCATCGCGTTACCGCAAGTTTGCTTTACCCGGCATTCAGCTGAAAGTTACACACAATCAGGGAAATTAATATACCTACAGTCTCAACTCCTGTCTCTTTTCGAGCATCAACGCTGTTCCGGTTAAATAGCGATAGCTCGGATACCTGCTGCAGTAGTATAAGAAAATGATGATCAGATCGATGGTTGGCGTTTCAATCAGAAAGATATCAGGGCGATTTTGAAAAGTGGGGTTGAATTTTATTTCAGAATTCGTCTCGACTCATTAAACGAATATTAAATATTTCATGAAACGAATAAATATTCAATTTTTTTAGTTACATACGCATAACAAATTCGAGCAAAATTACAGTTCATTAAAACAAATTGTACAAGTGTATAAAAGTGAGCAGTTCCAGGAAGTTGAGAAGGCAAACACGCGTAATTTTGTGCAATTAATAATTAACAACTACGTGTCACATCTCAACAAACATGTGCATTCGTGACACGTTCTCCGTAAAACAAACTGATTCTTCGTGTGTGTATTTACTTACATGATGTAAGGGTTTGTCCTAAATGACACGATATCTACGATCATGGCAATTGTGGTGAATTATAAAACCTTGTTCAACGAACACGATACAGATAGTTATCAAGGACCGCATAAAATATATCTTCTAAATCCTATTTAAAATGTCGACGGTCTACTACGAACGCAAACAGATCTACACGATACCGATCCCCTTGTAATATCCGCTTATCAGATCGCTTTCGATTCTAACGTGTGTTGCCACGAACTCGTAGTGAAAGTTTCAGTGTAGCCTCGAAGTTTGTCTCGAGAGATTTCACCTTATCCTTGATATCGCAGCCTTTCTTCGCTTTTCCTTCCATCTCTTTTTCCGATTTTTCTGCGATCTTTTTCACGATTTTTCCTCGTTTAATCAACGAGGCAAGGTGAAATAACAAGTGGCAGTCGAGAACTCCTTCACAAAGAAAGAGAAGTCGTGTAAGTTTCTTCCTTTATTCTTCTTTCCTTTTGCTTGTCCATTTTTCTGTACTAAAAAAATACTCGCGTTGCCTCATGTAAACTTGCCAAGGAAATATTGAAAATCCTTGCAGCTGACACAATAACGTTGCCGATAAATGACACCCGTTTCCTGCTTACGCAACTTTCCATCCCTCTGTCATGTAACAGCTAGCGCGCGATCGGCTCCGGGGCAGTTTCTAAAAGAATTACAAAAGTTTCTCCTTACTCTCTTTCTCGTTATTTACGATGAGATAGAGAAAGGGTTTCAAATAGCTTACTCTACCAAAGTTTCGCTCATGTTGACGATCGTTCGATCAGCTAGGAGTATCTTAATTCGTACTAATTATATTATTACTCTATTTATCTTCCGCTTTCCTTACATAAAAGGATCGTATCGAGAAGAATTCACCTTTGCTTATTTTATATAAATTCCGATTCTCTTTCTCTCTCTCTCTCTCTTTCTCTCTTTCTCTTTCTCTCTCCTCGTATGCTCATGGAATCGAGCGATTAATCATTCAAGCCTGACATCGACCTAGCAAATTGGGATTACTTTACTTTCAAAAGCTCTCGGTTTGAAAACGACAACAACCGAGGACTCGATTAAATTCCGTGCTACCCCAACTTAACAGAGGCTCGAACGATGCTACTTTGCATTCGAATCACCCCGGGGTCATTCGATTTGTGTTATCTGTCCGTCTGCGGCACAGACGAGGAAACATTGTTGATTCGTTCGCTTATTGTTTCCGTTTCGACGCTCACGAACTCTAATCCAGAGTTTATTGGAAACCTAAAACGCGCTACTCTCTCGGAAATATCTCCGGTTAAACCGTATCCGATAAACGCGCCCTACCATTTTATTAAGCACTTCACATTTATGATGTAATCATATAACTATGTAATACGATAGGAAAAGTTTCGCGCCTCTATTCCCCCGCGTGGATTCTCTGTATAAATATCGGTAGAACTCAACGTGGTGTAATTAATGGAAGTCGACGTCTCATAATGATTAACGTGCACGCATGAATACCACCGGGCTACGCGTATTCGTTCATTAGAGCTCTTTGAAGAATATGAAGTTTCCGTACGCTAATTATTGCACATCGCAGATACCATGATTTAAAGTACGTTTGATTAGAATTTTGCAAGCAGTAGATTGCTCTGGGTTGTAACGTTGGATGACGTGAACGTGGAAACAGGAAATGGAAACAGGCAATGGGGCAATTTCAATCGATACTTTAGAATTTAAAATACGTCCTGGTAATTTTTGTTCTTTTTTTAATCGTAATTTTGTTACGCCTCTGTTTCGAATGAAATCGGTTTTGAGAGAGCAAAAAATGATAATGTTTGCAGCAATTAATCATGTATCTCGCGTGAAATCCGGTTCGAATTGATTCAAACGTGTGGAGACGATAATTAAATATTATTTGCATTTAATTTGCTGGTTTCTGTATGAACATGCTAACAACAATTTTATATCGTCATAACAATATTGTAGTAGTATGTATTTAATTCTTTCAGTTTCGAATGCTTCCCAGCTATCAATCAGACTTACAACGGTACATAATCTTTACGATACACAGCATTAATATTTCTCCTTTAACGTTTTAACACTTATTTCTCTAATTCTTGTTAGAATTAACTTAAACTATCATAACGGTATTGGATCAATAGACTAACGATTATCTAAAGCTAACGGTTTACTTGAAATTAATTGCTATAAAGAAAACTCGTAAAATTTCATACTAAATAACTTTTTCAGCAGACGTCTATAGTTTTTTCTGGTATTCCAAAAAAAAAATAATCATCAGTTCGAACAGCGTTCTCTGAAAGTTTTCTAATCTGTCTTTATTGGACGTTTTTTCCCATTCGTTTGTTCACCCTGCACAAAAAAGAGTTCGTGACTGTTTGCAAAAGTTTTTGTACAAAAAACTTACTCGCTGCGACCATAGTGAAACGTTACAACATCACAAATCCTGACGTTAACAAAGCATCGAAACATGTACCGTTCTAATTCAAATAATGTAAAAAGAACGCAGCGTTCCTCGACGGAAATGATAAAGTTGCAAGATGAAGTGAAACGATCGGACAGAACGCTTCTAGAAGTAACAGAGTTCCAACTTTCCTTGCTTTTTGAATTTCATATTAACTTTCTTCAAATAGCTCTTCTCCGTTTAACGTAGAATATTTTACCTTTTAATATAAAAGTAAAATCGTCAAATGTCGAAGGCAAATATACAAATCTGTCAATTTGTCCTTTTTATTACAAGAAGATTTTGATTCCAGACATCAAATTACATTCACGGTTGCAAATAATACCACTAAACATCGTTATAACTTTTATTATACTCGCATTGCATTGTATTTTCTTTTTGTGCTCTTCATTTTCCTATCTTACGTCTTTTCGTTGTATGACTGCGCTTAGTCGGTTGTTTCGTTCTCTTTCTTTTTTATTATAGATTCTTCCTACTTAATATTCCCTTTATTATCAGAAGAGCGAATATATAAGAAATAAATAACGCGGGACAACAAAATAGGTTACAACAGGAGTCACCGTGAAGTTTGATCTTCTAATATCCAAAATAACTCTTTCGTCAGAATATGACGTAATCGCATTTACGATAATACCACCTACGCTGTTCGAAGGATTTTACATCAATCCCTTTGTTCGCGCGAACTCTCGACTAACAACTAACTCCTTCGCGTAAAACCTTCCAACTAACGTCAAATATCTGAAAGACGCGAACACTCTTAAACATCATTATCGATAACGATTAACGAAAATATTAAACAAGTTATTAGTATTTCGCTTCTTGTTACCACCTTCGTCTCGATTTCCATCGATACGTTACGAAACAGAACTCTTGTTTCAACCGTAATTAAGACTGTAACCACGATTAAAATGATATCCGATAAATTCTCGACGAGAAACGACAAATGTCGTTCTTATCGGCAATAGAACACACTGTAAAGTAATTACCTATCATTACCTACAGCCTTCGAGAAATACGACTTCTGTTTCCACAAGTCCTTCTTAATTCTTATCCCGACTCGTTAATCCCGAACAAATTGGCTATTCGTCACGAAGCAGAAAGGAAAAAGAGGCTTGCTATTGGAAACGACCCAAGCAATTATCAGCCATCCAACAAAGAAGCCACAAAACCAACCTTTCGCCCAACGAAGCTTGCGAGAAACACAGAATTGTCTGTTGTCGAATTTGACGTGGTAAAGTTATTATAACGAGGCGAATAATTAAACGCGTTAAACCATACCAAATGAGTTTCTGTTCGAAACAGAAACGAAGATTTAATTCGAATTGTTGGACTCTAATCGGAGAGCCGTTATCTCGAATTAATTCTCATACGAGTACATCGACATTGATCGATAGACAGTTTCATTTTAGAATCAAACTGAGAAATTTTCGGCAAGAAACTACGATCTGACAACCGATGAATTTTTAAAGGGAATCCTGAACGAAACTGTGTTTGCTTTGGGATTCGTTAAATGGTTTCGAGGGAGATAATAAAGTTTCTAACTCGACGCCAAGCTGATTTGCGATCCACGACCGAGCGTCGAAGGAGTTTATTGGGTCGAGAGAATTAACTGGCTTCCTTGAATTAACTGGATGCTCGGTGAATTTCGAACCATTGGATTGGCTGCTGTCAAGCCCGACCTTCGCGACGCCACGGCGGATTTTTTGACATGATTCTGTCGATCCCTTGTTACCTTGAAAATCTATCGAATGTACAAGCTGATTCAAATTTTATGTATACGGCAACGATTTATAATTAAAAGAAGAGGTCGATAAATATAAATTTTCAAAATCTTTTATAATTATATCCAATGGTAATTGTATCTAACTTCCTAACAAAAATATGTGATGATAAATTTCCAGACACCACGATCGAATCATCCTGTATACCGGGACTACGATTACATCGAAAACATCAAGAATCTCGCAAATCCCAGCCCTTCTAACGCGTTGTCGTCGAAAAATCCGATTCTGGTTGCAGCCTGTAACGCTTTCGGAAGATGTGCAGGAAGTTCGCCGTCATGTTGCTGACCGCGACCATCCTATTCCGTGTCGCTTGCGAATTGTTCGAACCGAATTACTCGGACAACTATTCCAACTTATATTCTTTTGTAGAAAAGTGGGCCATGACCAGTTACACGAAAGTGTTGACCGTGGTATTCGATGATTACGAGTACCATCGTGCGTTTGATATTCCTCGTGGTATTCTAGTCAGCTTAAACGTCTCCACCAAACTAGTCAGCCTAAAACATGTAATGTCTTTGAAGTACAAGAACATGAGACGCGATTATCAGACCATAGATACAGAAAGTTGCGTGTTGCTGTTGTTCTCGAACGTGGATCATCTCAGGGATATCCTTAGTTCTCCGCATTTGATGTCGTTCTGGCATCCAGAAAATTTCTATATTCTTCAAGAACAGGGTCTACAATTCTCCGATTCGTCGGTATACGAGAGATTTTGCAAGTGGGCGTTCGAGAGGCTTTGGAGATTTAGAAGGGTTTATAAGCTGCTTTTGTTCGCCGCTGACAAAGTGATTCGATACGACCCTTTCGATTACGCTGCTCGTCAAACTGGGTATAGCGTTAACACCAGCTGCGATTGGAACTGTGTTAAATCGAACAGGGACGGTTTTCTGTTGATCAGCGGACCAAATACCACCGATATATCAGATTTTTTCATCAAGGATAGAAGAGACTTTAAATTATCCCCGTTAGAAATCTCCATCTTCGAAACGAGCACGATATCTTTCCAGAACGGCCAATTTTCTGGATTAGACTTCAAATATCTCGAAGAAGTTTGTAAAATGATGAACGTGACGTTCGTTCTAATTAGATCGAAAGATAGATTCGGCTGGGAAGAGAACGGAGTATTTTTTGGGACTATTGGACACTTGGTCTATAAGTTTGCAGACGTATCGTTCAATCATTTTTTCATTAAAGACTATTTCACCAGGGAGCTGGAGTTTACGACGCCGATTACCAGCGACAAATTATGCGTGCTTGTTCCTAAAGCACCACCAATCCCTGATTATCTTGTGATCGTCAAGATCTTCACCGGAGGAGCCTGGTTGTTAGTGTTCGTCACGCATTTCGTTATCTCGATGATTTATACGATTTTCAAGAATGAAAGGTTCGAAGCTATTCGACGAGGCGGAACAGTATTTTTCTGCTGCGAATATCCGACTGGATTTTACTTCCTCGAGAATCGAAACGGAGGCGTGGTCAAAATCGCTCCAAAATTTACGAAGAAGCAAACGTATGGCGAAGCACACGGGTGAGTAAGTGCTGAAAATACGAAATGTACAGTCTGTTGGTTCTCTACCTTTCGAAAGATTTCATCAAAGGCAAAGGAGAGATTGCGAGGAATTGTCGTATTCGCTTGCCAGGATACATCGATATTTCGCTTGCGTATTGGCGAGTCATTGTTTGAATAAAATATGAGTTTACACAAAGTACGAAAGGGAGAGATATGAGATAGAGTTAGTACGGATGAAAACGGTTCGAGCTTTTATCATAAAGAGATATATGTGAGTATATAAAACGGTCGCAAAAACTGTCGAGTTTTATCAAGTTCTTCGTTTATATTTCATATAATAAGTAATAAGTAATTTTAAAATATGAAAGTTATATTTTAAAAAATATTTAAAGGAAGACTTTGATTTAGACAAGTTGATATCATTTCAATTCCCCGGTTTTTAATAAAATCTCTTCTGGCATTGCGGAACGATAGAAAGTGGTAAAATTGGCCCGATAAATATAATACGCGTCAGCGTTTTAACGAATCCTACATTAATTTCCCTACTTGAACGTCAATCTGTTTCTCTTTTTACGGATCTCGTCATTCAGCAGGCTCGATTATAATATAAAAGAGGAGGAGATGAAAGAGTATTAGAACTATTTATTGCATACGATGATTATTCTCGTTTTGCTAACAGAATTTACCTAGTCGAGAAAACGCCAAATGTTCGATCGATGATAAAAACGAAGAAAGGCCGCTCGAAGCGATTCAACGAAATGTGTTTGTCCTTTGTCACGTGGTTAACAAAAGTCGTGTTTCAACTGATGCAGCCCTTTAAATTGGGCCAGGCTTGGTTCCCTGAGAGGTTGTTGATGATGTGCAGCTTGTTTCTAAGTTTGATCCTTAATGGGCTTATCACTTCTCAGCTTGCCTCTAGTTTCAGTAAAAGAATGTATTACGAGAACATCAATACCTTGGAGCAGCTGAAAGAAAGCGGTAATATTCCATTTTTGAATATTCATTTTGTTCCTTAATCTATTACGTTTTACGCTTTAACGTAGAAGAAAAGATTCTCAGTTAATCTCTTTTAAATCTATTTACAAAGAGGTGATTATTCTTAACGTTCCAGTTGTATAGTAATAAACTCGAAATGCTTGAAGAAGAAAAATGATATACACGGTATGGCTATCGCATCTTTGTAAATCTTGGAATTATGCTTGGCAGGTCTCACGATTTTAACCGACACCAGAGATATTCTCGACGACGCGTTGACTGACATTGCATCGCCAATAATCAAAGAACTAAACGATAGATTAGAATACGCGAACAAATCGGAAGTGTATAGAAGATTATTTAAAGCGAAGGATGCTGGTTATCTTCATCGACTCGAGACACTGCCATTTAAATACAGCGCCGAAGAAATGGAAACTCTGCACGTCGTCAGCGAATGTCCGAAGGAATACATTCTCGCCAATATAATTACAAAAGGTTCGTATAGCAAATAAATTGTTCAAAACGATTAGCGGATCGGATATCGTAGGACAGTTATCCGTACATTTTTATTTCACCACTGTCCGAAGAGTAATCCTCCTCGATATGTGCGAATTCGTAGTATCGTTCCACTAATTGTTTCGAGCAACATAGTTCGAGATTACTCTTTCGCATTTTTATCCTTATCGTTCCTCGCTACCTACTACTCTACCGATATTAAATTCTTAAATATCCGCAAAACCCAGACAGGTACCTCCTTTGCAAGTTATCTCATTTCCTTACTCATTCACTCACCATCAGGGATTAATCGATAAATTCTGCATTCCCTACCACCGATTATCTTTCACTCTCTTCCTCTATCGATGCATTATTATCACAACTATGTACCATTATCTTCTACTTTCTCGTCATTTATGTCGTTAACTCGGTTTAGAAATTTAAACGAACGCTTACAATTCGCAGCTACAAATCGAAATTTCCAGCTGTATTGTAAAACGTGAACGTTATTCCAGGATCTCCATATGGTGGTCGTATAAACAGCATTCTCGCCCGGTTAAACAACGGCGGTTTCTATGGAAAGTGGTATCAGAGCATACACCAGTCGCAGAAACGGCCGACGCTGGTGTTGAATGGCTCGACGATGCATAGGAAGATCACGATCCGGCATTTATTCATCCCGTTTGGGATACTGTACATCGGACTGGCCATGAGCATAATCGTATTTATCTACGAGTATCAGCAAAACAACGTCCGATAATTTGCACGTCCTCCACTCGGAGAAATGCGTCCGAAATCGTTGTACCTGGCTGGAAGTAAAAGGCGGCAACTGACGTGGAAATCGTTCCGCCCTGCCCGCATTCTGTTTTGCTCGATGGCTAGAATGAAACAAATGGTGCGAATGAAACGCGAAGAGTCCCGGCTGAAGGAGATGTATCATCTTGTCTTTCCTTGTCTTCGAGAAGAAACAACATCCTTCCCGTTTACTTGACGCTTTGGCCAATTTCTTACCGTTTAAGACGATCGACGGGTTTACATATATCAACATCTACCTTTGTCATTATTTTGTCTTTTTTTCGCAGTGCAAAAGGATACTTTAACGTTTTCGATCTTATCCATTGTCCAATAGATTTTAACAATTCATTCAACGATAGTTACATATTGTTTGAACAATAGGATTGTTGCAAAGAATTCGCAGGAGTCGAATAGAAGCAGAATTGTTTCTGTTTTTTTCTTTTTGTTTATTCGTGCATGATTTTATATAGCGAAATATTTTCACGACTAGAAGTTTATCTCTAGCTTCATGAGACAACAAAATTTTTGTCGTCATATCCATATTCGTCACAAGATCAAAGGAACATAGCGAGAATTATATCGAACATCGGTATTGACATTGACTGTCTGGCACTGGTTGTCCCATTTTACTTCAATTTCCACGCTACGCAACGCTTTCGGCATTATCTATCCATTTCCTACTATGAAGACGACTTTTCAAAAAATTAAACGAACCACTTTGTTCCATCTGCAATTGAATAGGCTTTAATCTACTCGTATCTCAATGCTATTTTGCGAATAATCTATTCAAAATCCTGAAAATACCTTTTATAAAAAAAGGTATCACTTTCGTAATATCTTGGTTTCTCTTCGTGGAACTTAACGCTGGACTTTGCTTACAGATTGCGAAGCTGAAAGTTATCTTACTTTAGAGTTACTCTAATAGGTCCTTGGGATAATTTCCACGAACGAACTGTGAGTGACACGACACGATGCAAGTTCGAGTATAGGACCTGGAGAATTAAGTTTTACGTAATTATGCAACGAACGAGTTTAAGGAAAAGTAAGCTCTTTGAAGGGATAAGACACGCATCTAAGTTAATCACTCCCACACCACGCTTAACTTCGTTCAGCTTCTTAGTATGCTGATCAGCGAACCGCGAGCAGCCCGATCGTTAGAGTTTCAAGAGTCTTTTGGAATTTTTTACGAAGAAGCTATACAATTTTTCCGATCGACATTTTACATGTATATTCTTTGATGTTTCGGTAACCTGCACAAATCTTTTAAAGAGAAATAATTAAAATTGAATGCGCTTTCGAATGCAGTCGATCGTTAGAAAAATCAATTTTGACAAAGAAATACGATAGAATATTCTGTTAAAGATGAAGATCGCTGGTAAGGATTTTTGTCATTCGAAAGAATTATCTTACATAGAATTCCCTTTGACGTTCTCTCCTTCTAAGTATCTCTTTTGCGAATAAATTCTCTCGATCGTTAAAAATATACTAAATTCGGTCGTTTTCCCCCGTGACTCGTTCCACCTTCCTGAAATTTTGAAAAATGGATCTAGAAGAGAATTTTCCGAGTGTACATAGTAGCAACAAACGATGTACAATTTAAGTATCAAAAAGACGAGAATATCTGCAACGTCGATAAATATACATGTATAGAAGTCTGAGAAGTATATCTAAGAAGTGTCTCTTACCTTCGTGTAATTACATATATGTTAATTGATCTGTTTGTCCGTGTTCAAACGTTTAACGAGCCGATTTTCTTCTATTTTCTAATTTAACGTGGCAGAATATTGGCTAAGGAAATCTCCCGATATAGTTCTTAATCGTTGTTTCAACAAAGTAAAACGCTATTCTAGGTTCAGAAGATAGGGACGTGCTTCGTACTCGCCGAACACAATCACAATTTCAAACCACGACACGCAATCTTCTTCGACATAATGCCCACATTGCCACGATCTCGTGAATAGTAATTTTAGCAACCATCTTATCTGCGATGAAACGCGGTCACACGGTAATTTCGTGATGCTCAAAGGATTATGTCTAAAATTTACCAGAACGTGATAATAACGCGGCGTGCATTCGTTTGACACCGTTCAAGCGTTAATTTTCTCTTCTCTAAAGCAAAACAATCGATTTTGCGACATAATTGAGTCAGATAGCACAAAAGTATCCCTATTCTATCGACAGCATCTCGTCGTTCGCGACAGCCTCTTCATCGTTTTACGATTATAGTCGCATTTCATATAGCCATTCATCTGTAGAACGTTAAAACGATTCCGATCAAATAACGAATGAAAGAGTTTCTTTATTCGTCCCATTTTCATCGTTAAACTAATTAATGTTTATTCTCTAACGGAATTATCCGTTAATGTACCTGCGTGTAATAAAATTTATGATATTCTTTGTAATGCAAACGCATATGTTTATCAATAATATTGATTTACTGAAATGTACAGAAAAGAAAAACAAATTTTAACCTGTGATCAGCACTTTCCATCGACGTATAGTTTTTAACGATTCTAGCCGTATTTTTACACGTTTTTACACGTAACAAAAAAATCAAAATAAAAACAAAGTGGGTGACGGCTGTGTTCAGAAGAGTAGAACGTGGAAAATGGATGCCCCACGAAGGGAGATTTATATGCATATCTTCTATAGCGCTATTTATAATTCAGTTTAACAGCTTTTACGAATTCATTTATGGAACGACAAACTGACTATCACCAGACTATTGTATCGATGTATACATGAAAATTAGAAACGAACAGTATGAGCAGTATAAAAGAATAAGCAAAATCAGTCGTGTAGGAAATTGCATAAAGACTATGTTTTCTGCAAGGGTACGAGATTTTCGTTCTCTGATCGCGCTGATTTATTTCAACAGATTCAGATTCAATCGTTTCCGAGGACAACGGGAAAAAGAGTATCAGAGAAACACTCTCGTAACACAGACAGGTACAACTTAATCGCATTTAGCGGAGCATCTGCTGTGAAGAAACGAAGTACGTGCTTAGAATATTAAATCCATCGAGGTGCGACCATCGTTCGCGTGATTTTATAATAATTCTAAAACGCTTCTATTATAATTAATGCACCAAACGTCACGATATCAAATTGCATTTGACGTATTATAGCCGTGATTTACATACACTTTTAATTGCTTCTCATTAATAACGATGTACATAGAACCTCGTTAGTACATCGGCTTAATTATTAATCAATCTTCACGATGCGACCTGTATAATTAATGATTCGGTTGATTAAGTCGCTTGATCGAAAGCAACGAGTGTACATTTTTTGTTTTCTTATTTCTTCGTTTATAATAGATAATAGAAAAAACAATTATCGATCTGTTTCTGTTTAAAGTAGGTCAAAAGATATTTCCTTTTATCATGTCAAGTAGATGAATGGAGACAAATAATAGATAGGATCGCTCGTGTCTCAACGACGCGAAGAAGGATTGGTTCAAGCGAAAATAACAAATCGTCGATTCGGCCGATCACCAGCTGTTCTATTCTTAAATTTACCAGTATTCCGTCTGGAAAACCAAACAAATGGGAAAATAAGAAGCAAGTAGAAAAAATGTCAGAAATTGTTTCATCGTGGAAAAAACTGTTGGTCTACTCAAACCGTTAGTGGGATGTCAACATTGAAAATACGCGGTATAAATCCAAATAGAAAAATTCGTGTTGACTGCACGATAGTGGTAAAACTTTTTTGTTACACAACCAACAAACAAAATACATATTTTATATTTTTTCTCTGTTTCTGGTCACGAGCAATTTCTCGGTTTGAATTTTCCCCTAAAAGAAATAAGTTTTGAAACGAGCATTCCTTTTGTTTATTTTAACATTTTCTTGTGCTTCGTTTCGCGATGTACAGTTCCACGAAGAACATCACGGTAGATCCAAACAGGCCAACGAACAGCAATAAGAACGTTAATAAATAATGATCCAGCGATAATCTGATCCTGCCGCTCATCCAGCTCTTCATCGCCGCCATATCCTTGTTCAATCTCCTTTTCTTTATCTTAGCTATCTTAATACGATACAACATATCATCGAACCAGAAATTAAGCAGACCCGCTTCTCTCAACCTTAACAACACAAAATCGACTTTCTCTGCGTAAGGTGAATGCAATCGTGACACGTAAGACACTCTATAATTCATCGGACATTCGTCCACCAAGTTCAATAGGGGATTTCCTTCTTTGTCCAAATAGTCGGAATCTCCGAGCTCCAACGTGTAATATCTGGTGATGGCGATTTTATCTTCGTACGCCACAATATCCTTCGTAGATCGTTGAGTGTTAATCACACGAATTCTCTGAACCAGCATCGCGTCTAGTTCGGAATCGTCCAGGAACACGTTCTTCAGATTCGCATACTTGGTGATCACGATCTTTCCAGAATCTACTACATCTTCTAGATTATGTAGTTGAGGGTAATGGAACGGTTTACTTAGGCTAGATACCAACACGCTTTGATACAGCCCATTGAGGATAAGAGCGAAAAATAGGGTGCCGAGGAGTAGAGCTCTCTGCGCTGGAATTTCGCTCGTTTGAAAGGGATAGGTAAGATGCTCGATAAAAATGATCGGTCTTTTGATGTATCGGGGAATTTCTGGTGGTTCTTTGTAATTAGATACATCAGAGGAACGATGTTCTTTGATTAGAAAATAATTTTTTATTCCACTTTTGGAAAGATACCGTGCTTGTGGTTTTCTCGTTGAACGATTAATTTCTAATCGTCGACTAGGATTGGCACATTTGTATTGACGTCGCAACGATTCGCTAACGTGTCTCGCCAACCACCACAGGAACGTAACCGTAATGTTATATGCTATTAGCAGAAACCATAAGCTCTTCTGAAACGGTAAGAAAGGCATGTAAGCCTTGGGTACCAGACCAGAATCGGGCGACACGAAGCACAGCTTGTCCTCGTACATGGCACAGGTGAACTGAAACTTTCGAAATTTGCTATAAACCTTGACGAAAAATCCGGTGATAACCATGTCCACGTTTCTAGTCTCGATGCCTGTCAACGAAGTAGCGAATGGATCATCCATGAAATCAACCTTCCTCATAGCTTTTATACGAAATGTTGCCCTCATCGCCTTCTCCAGAGCAAACGCCACGTTAGCGTCTGGTTTGCTCAATTCCAGTCTATTCCGAGTATCATATGAAACGTTCATCAGCAGAGACTCGAACACCAGCACGTTCAGGGGATAATGATTCAAGTTTTGGAAATTCTCGAATAACCTTGTATCTCTGTTCAGTCGAAGAATCTCGTCTGGATATCCCGAATTATTACCTTTTGGCGGATTTTGAAGAAGATCGTACTCGCTGGATCGCCTGGTAAGATGATTTTTCTTCAAACATGATTTGTATACCCTGCCAAAGTCATTGTTAGATCGTTTCTCGAGCGGCATGTACCTGGTCAGACATCGAAAATCATCGTCGACAACGACGATTCGATGAACGTCGTACTTTCTCCACAAGTTTGTGAAAGCCTCCGTCCAGAGCGTGGTGACTACTTTTCCAGTGAAGATAATCAAATACTGGTTTCCGGCTTTCCACAGATTCCATTGCCAATAAACGAAGATGTTAAAACTGGACAAGTCTTGAACGACGAAGATCCAAGTGAGTCGTAGCCGGCTTATCCAAGTGGCCTTCAGGGACAGATCCCTCGCCCTGACTTTGTAGGCCTCGATCGAATTCTGCCCGATATAGCTCAGCAAAAATTCGATGAAGCTCGATTGAAACTCCGGCAGTATTACGGAGAACGTGAGCGGATGAAACTCAGGGGATTGGCGAATGAAATTCAACACCAGCCTCAGGTTGTCAGTCTCCTGGCTAGATAAGGGCTTGCTCTCGATCGACGAGTAGAATTTATCGTGGTTCCGAGAGTGTTCCGCCGAAGTGGAGGATTTTAATAAAAGCAAAACACCGAGAGGGATCAGATACGTTGAATATAACATTTCTCTTCGTCTCTATCGTATTTTATATCGTATTTATTATTATTTTAACTAACGCTACACCGGAGACTTATCGTTTCCTTCCTCTTCGTGGAATATCGTAGAAAGTTTGTTATAAAAGGAAAATGGCATTAGCTGCACAACAGCTTTATAATCTCCTTGACTATTTTTAATTATTCAGGTTAAACGACACTACGTAGTTCTGCGGCTTTTAAAATTCCATCTTAATAATCTCTTGTTCGCTAGAAAAAACCATTTATTTACTATTAATACCACAGATAGGAATAGTTGATTATCTCGAGAAGAAGAGAACACTCGCGTGAAAGCTAGCGCACGATAACGTCGAAGACAGAAGAATATTATCTATGCACATGCAGATGCGAGCGGTTTTAAGCTAGAACAGGGAACTGTTATGGGAATTTTAATACCACATATATGTAAATATTCATGCACCAGTTTGATAGAAATCTACAAAAATAGGAGGCTGTTCGCGAGATTGCAATCGAAAAGATGTAAAAGTTACGAGAATAACGATCAGGCTTGAGGAGTAGAAACATTGTGCTAATCGTTCGGATCGATAGCGTCCTCGGAAAGGAATATCCGAGCAGCGACCTAAAGCACTGTCGTAAATCATCCTGTTCCATGCGTAAGTAAATCAATAACGCGGCCAGTCTGACGGACCAGTGACAGTTATTTCTCATTTTTCTGCGAAGTTGACGATACGAAAAGGTGGTGAAACGAACTGTGATCTATCATCGATCTTTTTCACGCGAGTTCTCGCAGATAACGATAGCAGAACCTAGTGTTTAGAAGAAATAAAATGGTTGGAAAACGAATTTGTCGCGAGTTAGTCCGAAGAAAAGAATTATTAGCTTCAGCTTCTTCGAAAGTTTCTGAAAAAGTTGAATAATGTATTTTAAAGTGGATAAGTAGAGCAAAATAGCCAATAGACTTTAACATATATTATACATATGTCACCGTTCATGAATTAAGGAACAATTTGCTAATGTTAAGCGCCTCGCGTAACGTGTATCAAAATAAGCCGTGTAACAAAATCTTTGAAACATGCTATAATTTAGTATCGAGTCAATTTTCTAGTAACTATATTGGCGATCAAAGTTAAGATTTCTTCTAAAATCTCTAACTAAGAAGGATAAATGAAGCACCGTTCTAAAACTGGTAATATAAGATTCCAAGTACAGAACATATCGCACTCCGATATTATCGCAAATCCGATATTAAAACCAAGAGTTACTGCACGATTGTTCCCCATTTTCCTATCCGTCCGATCAACTTCTTTACGTGCAAACACAATTAATTTGACTGAAAGTGAAAAACACGAGGGGGAAAAAAGAGTGGCCGGTCGTATAGATACGAACAATACGAAGCGAAAAGATCGCGGGTACAAAGTAACCATTCGATATCGCAAACACAGACTCTTCCTTTTTCTGTCCTTATCCGCTTATCCGATATCGAACGTATACGAACGGCGATTCGTCTTTCCGAAAGGAGGCAAAAAAGTAGAAAAACAACAGAATGAAAAATAAAGCGAGTACACAAAAATGAAAAGTGAGAAAGAAGTGAAACTACCGTAAGAAAAATGAATAAAAACAACGATTCTTATCAGCGAGAATACCTGGAAAATTTCGCCTCGAGGATCTAATAAAGGTAGACCGTAAAAAGGTTCGTTATCGTTCTTCTCTTCGAGTTTCACTTTCTTAACTTTCAAGTATCACCCTCGTGTCTGACTAACGCGGGTTTTCGCTACTTAAATTTCGACGAAGAGCCTAGCCGCGTCGAAATATTTCATGCCATTTTCCGGCATCTACCTCCTCCTGCTGTGTTTGCCCCGAGCAAATCGAGCAAACGTTTTCATCGCAATGTGGCTCTTCCACGTCAAACGTCGAAAGTTTGACAGGTCGTTTAACTGAATATTACTCCATGCGGACGACGATGATTCGCTTTATGTACTTTTCTTCTTCGTTCCCTAATTCTTCGTAGCGTCTTGACGTTGACTTCCTAATTTGTGTAATCTCAAATTGACGTAACGATTCTTTTTTTCTTTTTTTTTCTTTACAAATTGTTACAGGCGTTTTCCGTTTGTTTCCTGTCCTTTAGGATTAATTAATTAAGACTTAATTAACACTTCGCCATTTACTCGACCTCTCTAAGAATACAGGCTTTAATTAAAGCTTACTATGGATTTTTGGTGAGAAGTTAATTAATATGTAACGAGTCGCTAGATGTCTAATACGCTAGACGACCGTATTTCGATGGAATTTCATGTAGCAAAAGTCAAGGTTTATCGTACGATGTACACAATTAAATGCCGTGTTAATTAATACTAAAATAATAATAAAATAAAAAATCGAGCATTGTCCCAGATAAATAAGAAATCAATTAATCCGTCGATCACAAATATTCCTTAACGCTTAAGCTTCTACCTGAAAGGATCTGACGTTTAAGTTTCCCAATAAATCTATTCCGTCGGTACGTAATAGTTATACAAGTGTCGGACGCTATGTTACTCGATAAATCAACCAAAACCCTTTCTCAGAGAGTTCTATTGCCGTCACGCTCGAGTATGCTTGGCATTTTCCAAACGACACGGCCACTATCGCGTATGTTTCCGTTTAATCTAAACCATCGGTCACCGTGTCATCGTTAAATTGCTTCATTAAATTTTCACCAACAGCCAAGCTTCCAATATATTGGCCAGATAATATTCGAGATATGTATGTATGCGTAAATTTCGACACTCGTGCCGTTTCGCTCCGTCTTTCCCCTTTTCTCTTTTCCTCGACATGATTCGAGTCGGAGATGCGATCGCACAGATAGTCGTTGGAAACTCGAACAAGGATGATCGAAGGTAGAGAGTCAACAACATCGGAAGGTGTTCAATCAGCCAATAAGTTTTTGATCGAACGCGACGAGGCTGAATTGTCTCGAAAGACGTCGGATAAATAAGGATCCCAGTAAACAGAACGTAATTGCCTATTTCTGTAGCGTTGACGCTTCTGCGTCGCGCGTTGGTTATTTGCATTTGACGGAAAAGCGCTTAGGGATATTTGCAGTCTGACGGGCACGTCGCTCCAACGAACGTTTATCGTCGTTATTAAAAGGAATTGGAGAATTTACTTGTTTAGAAATTCGTCGACGCTGCTCAACAGTTTGCGTGTG
Organism: Bombus impatiens; assembly: GCF_000188095.3. Classification (NCBI taxonomy): domain Eukaryota; kingdom Metazoa; phylum Arthropoda; class Insecta; order Hymenoptera; family Apidae; genus Bombus; species Bombus impatiens. The sequence goes on from NT_176967.1 coordinate 2,063,240, forward strand.
AAAGAAATTTATTTAGGCGTACGCGATCATCCGTGAAAGATGACAATGATCTATCGAATGGGTCGATCGAAGCGACAGAAATTTAATTTAAGTATCGAGGATTGTCGAGTTGTCGTCGTTCCTGGAACTATGATAATGTATAGGGTAATTTGAACGGAAGAATATTTTGCTATAGAACCGTGTAATCCTATCTAAAATTCTAATCTACGTTCCAGACGATTCTGAAAATAGTGATAGCTGGTTTGCAAATACCAATATCTAATTGTCAGGCTTCGATACAGTTTGCAGGGAACGTAGTTTCGTGAGACTATCGAGACGTCGAGACTAATCTCGTTTGGAACGAGATTGTGTGTGTACTTTACGGAAAACCGTGTTTCACGGAATTTTCATAAACAGTGCAAGAACTTTGCGGAACTTCGACGTTCTCCTTCCGGCGACAGCAACGGCGGAATACTGCAACGCGGTTGTTATACACGTATCGAATTTCTAGCAACGATCATGATGCAAACGCAATAAACTTCGACATAGAACGGAACAACGGGCGAATCAACGCGCGAGAATGGAGACACCAGATGTTCGAGGAAAAGTGACGCGGAGATTAGTATTCATGATGAATCTTCTTCGCTATGAGTGGAACGTAAGCGGATAATGGCACAAGAACGGCGAATACTACGTCGATATGTGGACAGTCGAACGTCGTCTTCGCGAGAGATAAAGGTTCGTTCAAGGTGCTGTTGAATTCTTACACGTTGTTTCAGTGAAACAGCGAACAACGTTTCATCGTGTTAGCTACGATCTGCTGACGGAATTGGACGATAGGATATCACCGATCGATAGAACATCTAGAGGAAACTGCGGTGTATCAAATTCGGGATGCACTTTGCGTCCAACCACTCTCTAGTCACGAGGATTTTCATTAAAATTTGTACAATTCATTCACGAAGGCAGGCAAACATATAATATCCGGAATACCGAAATATCACTGAAAACCGATTAATTGGAAGAAAGTAATAAAACGTGAAATGTACCTATATGGAAATTTCATGCGATCGAGTTTCAAATGTCAAGAGTAGGGCGCAAAGGAAAAGTACATGTACGATCGGTCAAAGCTTTGAGCGAACGTAACCGATTGCAAGGATTTTTTTTTCCTAACGACGAACTATTTTCGTATAAAATAAAAAGCATAATTTGAAATATAGTTAAAAAGCCGGTCTGATGTAATCCAGTAGAGATGAAACGCATACCATTTATGTTTAATTCATCGTCATTTGAATAACAGATGCAGCGCAGGCCGCACGTGGTGTCCTATAATCGTTTAGCATTTTAATAGATACGCCGATTTCAGCATGGAGACAATTGGAAAGCGTGGATGGGACGTGAAAAAGATGGATGCTGTGTTCGTTGTCGACGCTGACGTATCGACGCGCCGTCAATTTCAATAGGTACCGATTCAACGTGAGCATTTTCGATCAGGAACAAGAGGGGCTGAAATTTCAGAACAGAATAAATCCAGATTCGACCTACGTTTACTCCAGAGAATATGGAAGCCTGGGCGGAATTCTCCTGGGGGTACTGGCGAAAAAACTGAACTTCACGGTGAACGTGATCGAACCGAATACGAACGGCAGACACGGCCATCGGATGGAGAACGACACGTTCAGCGAAACTGTAGGTAATCGTCGCAAACGAAAACCACAAGAGAAAAGCGTATTAAGTCACGATTTTCTTCGCTCGTAGGGCAAATCTTCTAAAATTCAATAAGTTGTCAATTATCTTCGAGACTGTCTTTTTATTGCATCTTGGAATTACATATTTTTTCCTACATCTTTGAATATTTCGAGCGTTAGTAAGACAAAGAAGGATTCTACATTTTTTTTTTCATAGAAAAAGTTGTTATCGTTGGCTTGAAAAATTCTTATTGTTAATTCACGGTACCCTTGATCGCCTTAATTCAACGTTAAAAAAAATTATCTTTATAAATTACTCGATTAACGCGATGCAACGATTGATTTTTCCATCAAGGAATTTCTACCACATTTTCCGCCGTTTCGGGTGACGTGGCGAACCGCAGGGTGGTTGCCTCGTTCTTCGTCTAAAAGTATGTAGACAACATGAGCAACATAGTTTACCAATAGGACAGACTTCGACCGGGTTTGCGCGATCGCTCCCAAAGCAACCAACGTACCAAAGGATCTGAGAATGTTCTACATCTTCTACAACTCGTCTGTGTGGCTGTGCAGGATGCTGTCGTATATGGTAGAGTTTTGACATGGAACTACGTGTAAGTACCTTGGCCCAAGTTTCGCCTCCTTCAAATTGTCATACTCGTTGATGAAACGTTATCAGACGCCTTTCCTTCAAATTTCTCCTCTTCCTATTTGTCAGTTTGATTCTTCTGGCTGTGGAATTTATGTCACTTCTTGTTACGAGTGGAATTACTTTCCTCGAGAGATTCGTTTCTTAATTGCTATTAGCGAACAGCATTGGTAAATTATCTTAACAAAGCTTCGTATTCTCAGAATCCTCGTATTCTACGAAAGAAGGAACGCAAAAGATTCGGCAAAAACTTTCAGGTACTCTGGAACTACGTTATGCGATTTATCAATGTTTTTGTCAGGTTTATCATCTAGAAGATAGATAAAAAGAAGCTCTAGAAGAGGACGAATTCCGTTAAGACGATGGAAACTCCGCGATATCACGAGAAATATACCTTTATCTGGAAAAGATTGACGATCAATGGAGCGCTGTATCTTTTATATTGCAACTGATCATCCAATTTTATTACCTTCCACTGCTACTGGAAGATACCTTTCGCCAGACATACTTTACCGTGATATAACGCTAATGAGAATGTTCGATGGCATCCTATACGAGTGTTTGATAACAGATATGTTCTATAGCGAAATTAACGATTTATTAACAGAACTGGATTGAGACTCGTCTGGATTGCCAATAGAATTTCTTTTATACGATACAGTGGACTTATTTGGTTGCGGTGATGATCGTGAGCTTGAATCCAATATTAAAAAGATTACAAAAGAACATGGTACGTATTTCCAACGTTATTAGAATATCTTCCTTTGGTAAACGAATCTTTGGAAACGAAAACTGGAGCTCGTATGCTGCACCGCGTCTTACAACATCCAGGTATACTCTTTTTATATGTTCACCGTGACTCGTATTCTTAAAATTAAAGTTTCCCGAATTATCGTCTACGTTTTCTACATTTCAGCCAAGTTCCATGTAGCTCGCCTTCTATCGGGCAATTTGTTTCATCGCGCAATGATCAATATCATGATCGGTGGATTCAATCACCCAGACCTTGCAACGTTATGGAGGACACACCCTGTATTAGATAGCATCTTGAGGATGAAGATGAACTTTTAAAATATCGACGAGAAGCAAACTATCGCGGTGTTTCGGTTGAACACGGCTTGAAGATCGGTTTCTTCATCACAGGGTTATCCATCGTCATCTTTTTTTAACGAAAATGGATGATTCGAATTATGGTAGAAAAAAATGAAGAAAAAGTTCTATTATTAAATAATTTTCACGCTACTCACCTGAATAACCACATGACGTGCCTCGTTTATACTTTAAATTGAACATATTGTTTAGTTTGATTTACTTGTAGTTGAAAGGAATAAGAGGATAATGAGAGAATTTTGTAACAATTTGCGTAGCATTAATTAAAATGGCAATTCAGATAAAAATAGGTAAACGGATGTTCCCATTGAAAATTTTCCACTGGAGCAATTCGTTTCTTTTGCCATGAAAACCATCGAATGGACCTATATGATCAATCTAGAAATTGCAGAACGATACGATATGAGATATCGTAGATATCGTACGACCTCGAAAGTACGACCAATTTGGCAGATCTCACGCAACCCCGTTGAACAATCAATTTAAACAATTTTTTGTGTCGCACCAGCGCCGTTGCTCGTTATATTACGTTTTTCACGCGATAATTAAACGTCACTTCTGTTTTATAAACGGCACGCGTTATAATAGCACGCGTGTTCCAAAAAATTGGCGAAATAACAAGTTTTATCGTAGAAAATAGCAAAACGAAATTGAACTGGTAAAGATGAAACAACTGGGAACAATAATAAAAAATTCAACGATACTTTCACTCGTTGGAACTAATGCCTCTTGTTCTTTTCATCCTTCGTCGCAATTATAGAAATTAAACATCGCGTTATATAGATCGATTATATCGAGCTTTAAGCAGGTTCGTATGTTTAGAAATTTATTTGAACCTTTAAATATCGCAGCGAATATCATTTAGCTAAAATTGTACCAAAGCCGCTACCAAATTTTTACGATTCAAGTTACCATTGTTATATCTGGAACTTAATTTAATATCAGTATAATATCAATTACTACAGGGGAAGGTTGTCTTACATCGTTTACAAGATACCAAACTTGAAGAATCAACGAATTACACGAGCAAATTACGACACTTCTCGCCGTTGCGTCGCATCACGTCGGTGGTATTCGAATGACCGATTCTGGCGGAATCATCGAAAAAATTCCGAGTCAACAAGCTAATATTTCATGCGCGATGTTATGGAGACACGGGAGCAGTAGATCACAGTCTTTCAAGATTTCCAGTCATCTCTATCCCTCTGTATACGTGAATTAGTCAGCGAGACCCGAAGGAAATGGTGGTTTATTTTAGGCATATCTGAAAATACGCGCACACGTCCCATCGTAGAGACTCAGTTGCTTGTCGTTGCCTCGCAATAGGATCATGGCTCTAAAACGGAGTCTACTTTCAATTACAGTGATAACGATTTCCATCGGTATGTATCTTTTTCATTTTCGCCTTTTCTTCTTCTCACTCTTACCATTTTAGAATGAACGCCGATAAGCAAAGAAAGCTTCTCGAAAAATATATATAGTCAGATATAGTCGAAATTAATAATAAAGAAAAAATTAATAATAAAGAGTAATAAAAGAATTGGCGATATTTGTCAAAAAGTGATTAGCGGTGAAAAACGTTGAATCGCGAACAAATCGTGTAAGCGATAGGCGATGATGCCATTTTGTGTTTGGCACCGTACGAAATTCATTAAAGTTACGCACGAATACAAAAAGGGAACGGACGAAGAAGAGCTTTTACAGAAACAACGAACGCGCGCACAGTACATTTCGGATTTGTAAATTTCTAATGAAGTTTATTTTAATTACGCGTTTAATAACAGTTTCGGAACGTTTTCATCACCGCGCTTAAACGAGTCCAGAACCTGGAGAAATTTATTTTGTCGGAAAACAGAGAGCCTGGTTCGAAGAATTCGTTTAAGGAACTCGTTTAAAAAGGCAACAATGACGATTAGATCAACCAACGTTCTCAACTTTTCCTTTGCCGCTGGCTGCTTTTATTATTTCGATTTTCAAAAATTCACGATACAATTACCACGAACTAATTACGTTTTCTTTTCCGTCAGGTGTATCGCCGATCTTCACGTGGAACCCCGATATTCACCGGTGAGTAATTGAACTTTTCTTTCAATTTTTCAATTAGCGCGTATTATTAAAAAATAAAGTCAGCTTTTCTTCTAAACTCGATTATATCTTTCTTGCTCGATAAAAGCGTTCCTCAGAATGTTTGATCAAAGTTTAATCGAAGTCATTTTTGTTAACTGCATATTTTGCTCCAAGCTACGAGAGCTACGATCTCGAAAAAGGTCCGGTCTTCTACGAAGCCTATTATCCAGACACCAACGAGGAACCTCGCAGCAACTATCAACAAAAACGTTATTTCGATCAAGGAGCCGTTTTGGAGAAAACCTATCAAGTACCTTCTGAACGTCTCACGTATCCGGCAAACAATATTCAAGTGGATAATTATGAAAACAGAGCCAACACCATCCTCCAAAACGACGATCGTTTCTTTCTTGAAACGAACACGCAACCTCTGGACGTAAAAGAAATCTCGAAGCTGGCTAGAAGAGCGATTTCCCGGGATTTGGAAAACTGGAACACTCTTGAGGATTATTTGGATCGCGCCAAATACCAAGATCTCGTGTTTCGTCGTCGAATCGTCGTGCCTGACGGCCTCGTGCCGAACTTGCCAGATTCTTTGAAGGAACAACGTGACTTGAGAAGAGATCTGTACGAAGAAATTCGAGAAGAACCTTTAGCCTTGCCCAGTCGCATCGAATCAACCGAAGATCAAAGAGATTCGATCAGAAGATTGGCCGCTCGTGATCTTGCTGACAGAGATTCTTTGGGATCGCTGAAATCGATTCGATACGAGGATCAACCGACGCGAGAACAGAAAGTGATACAGGCAGTGAGAACGAGTCAGATAAATGTGCCATTAACGAATCCATCGGATTCGAGATCGATTACAAATGCTTATCCAACGGAGAACATCTTTGCACCGCGACCTCAGGTGATCAATTACATTTTTTCCAGGAAACCGGAAATAACTACGGAGAATAAGGTTCGAAACTTGCCTGAAACGAAGGAAACTAGCGAACTTATGCCCAGGAATTACGGAGATAATCTGATTCAGGATGAAATGAAAAAAACAACAGAGGATAAAGATGTAAAAGTGACGTCCATCGAAGTTAGCGAAGTACCTAGACATAAAACTCGTCACCATCACGGGGAATGGCCAAGGCGCGACTATTCTCGCCGTCATCAGTCCTAAAATTTATCATTTTCACGTATATTTTACTCTAAAGAAAGATAGAATTGATTGATCGTTGATTTCGAGATAAATTTTAAAGGGAGTTCAAAAGGAACAATATTTTGTTTTCAGTATCGCATACGGTTGAAATATTTATTCGATATATTATGATACAACAATGATACAATTTTCTTTAACAATGCATAGATATTTCGCTACGCCTTGTTCATTCAAACGTCGCTTTATCGTTATATTTATGTAACCATACACACGTACTAACAAGTAAGCGATAACACCCCGTATATAGGAAAATATGTAATTTCTTCCGCGCTCGTGGAAGCAACAACATGCTGATATTCGATAAATAAAATGTTTCATATTCATATCTTGTACCATGTACAAATGTGACGTGTAAGAAACAGATAAACGACAGTAATTGTAAGAATTTCGAAAATTTCGTTGATTTTTATCTAACATAAAAATATATTTATTTCGAATATAATTTTTCGAAAATATTTGCAAATAAATAAAACGTGTGAAATATGTCTATTCGATGATGAATGCTCTTAAAGGGATGTTTGTGTAATGCCTTTCCCTTCTGATAAATCGGCAATACGATACATTCAAGTGTAATTGAATTTATGAATGAATCTCGATTTGTGCAGTGAGTATACGATGTTTGACAAGGACAAAACCACAAGTACTTTATAAGTAATCTACACTATTGGAACACAACTTCGTCTGGTGAATAGTCTCAGTTAGCTACATCTAAAACATTATAGTTAATTCTTCAGTTTTCTTTTTAGATATCTAGCCTGTAGTAAAGTTCCGTCTTCGCATAAATTGACTATCCTTTGTATACATTCGGCAAGATATCATTACTCTAAAATAATTTGACACTTGCACACATTCTATGTGCATTAAAGCACTAAAGTATTGCACTGAATCGATGTAATCCTATAAGTTACTATTATGTAAATACTGTACAATGTTTTTCCTATTCGAGTCGAAGCAAAAGTATATACAGAACTGTAAAAGAAACTACAAAAATAACTTAACGAGTCTCTGTTACTTGACATATACTTAGTCTCTTTAAGTATTGGATAGAAACAAATTGTATGAACATTCTGCATATCCTTGTTTCCTTATTCATAGTTTTACTTTAAACTATACATTTGTAATCCTTGCTTTACAATGCCTTTAAAGTGACATTAATCTGAATTTTTACATTAGTACCATGCATGTAACAAGCTTGAAGCATGTATACCTATATTTACTCTTGCAATATTAAGATTTATTTAGCATTGTATAAAATTATTTGCATAAATTTATTCTTTGATCTAGTAATCCGATCCTTGGACATAAGTTAATCATGCACTTCATCGTGTAATAATTATCTATTATTATAATTTACACAATGATATATAAAAATAATTATAATTTATGATTTATGATTTTAAAGAATAATGTATCTTTAAGAGGCATATGTTTAACGTCCTGTAAAGTATTAGAAACACAAATATAAATATACATAACAATTATATGGATAATAATTAACATATAATACATAAGCACTGTTTATTATACCTGCATCACCTTGCTTTAGATTTGACATCAAAAAGTCTCTTAGTTTTTCATATGCCTTAGAAACATTGTCATTTTCAATCACTATGTCAAAATTACCAGGCTTTTCTCCTAAAATAATTCTGAAGTATATATATATATTTCCTCGTCTAACATAAAAAAACATAGTAAACGTATCCCAGTTTTTAACAAAGCAATAAATTAATTATAATACTTACCATATTCTATCTCTAGCCTAGCAATGGATAATCTCCGTTGCAAAGCATCTTCTGTTTCTGTTTTCCTAGCTCTTAATCTTTTCTCCAATTCTTCGATAGATGGTGCTTTAATAAATATATACAATGGATCCAAAGAACTTTGTTTTATTTGTTTTACACCTTGCACTTCAACATCTAATACGCAAATTTTACCTGCTTTTTGTACTTCTTCTACTGCACGTTTACTAAAAATATTGAAAAAGATTTGTGTATAATCAATAAAATCTATTATTGCATCTTTTATTTAAATAAATTTGATTTTTACCTAGTACCATACATATTTCCACTGAATGTAGCAGTTTCAAGAAATTCATCCTGTTCTATTTGTTTTTGCATCTTATCTTTAGTAGTAAAATGATAATGTTTCCCATTTTCCTCGCCTGGTCTAGGACTTCTAGTGGTATGAGACACAGAATAACCAAATGTATCTGGAAATTCTTCAAAAAGCTTTTTTAAAAGCGTACTTTTCCCACTTCCTGAAGGACCACACAAAACTAATGGACGTGAGCCTTTATGAAACATATTACAAGCACCTAAAAATGAATGTAATATTGTTACGGAACAATTTATCACAATAAAAATTCACAATGAAAGATGATCTCAAAACTTGAGTTTTTAATTTGAATAGATTCAATCACTTCATACCTAATGCTAATGTTCTAAAACATGAAAGTGATGCCATACTCTTACGTATTTATAATTCAATTAATTTTCACACAATTGAGGAGAACGTGTAAGTGCAGGCATATCTACTGTTGTATTTACGATGAATTTAATACAAATCGATGAAAGATACGGTAGACCAAAAACACCGAAAACATTATTAATTAATAGTACAAGTAGAACAGAAATAAGCGTGTAAAATAAAACGAAAAATCATTATAGGTAATCACTGTCATATTATTATTTTTGCAATATATTGAGATTCTTACAAACCATGGAACGATAATTAACGTGTGGTATCTTCGGAATATTGATTTCTTGAAGGAAAATGTGTCGTAATTGTGCAACTTACTTAATAGGAAAAGTTGATCGGATGCACTGAAAAATAAAAGCTACAATATTTAAATGCTTTCATCTAAAAATTTTTTCAGAATCTTATTTACTGCAATTAATATATGTACATCTTCAATTTTCATTAATCATGTTGAATAAAAAGTGAGATCAATGCATAAAACTGACTTCGTTAAGGGTATCACAATCACTGTCTCTCGTGTATTCTTCTTTATTTCAATGAACAAATAAGAAATTCGACGAATATTGAATATTGTCTCACCTTTATAGATATAGAAATTTTAAAGAACATATAGTAGTAAGAACTATTAAAAAATATGATAACAGCTCTTAGCAAAGTAAAGCACGAAAGTCCGCAGTCGGAACAAACAGCTACCACGTTTTCGTTTAATAATGGGCGTCTGCGCGTACACCGCCGCATTGTGAATTAAGAACATCTTATACGTATGTATGCACATAGTATACAATACGTGATTCGTATAAACTATACACATTTTCAAGATATATATATATCTGTGATAAGAGAAATATGCAATATTTTTTTTCTTTATTATATACTTATGAATTTACTTCTTTATATGTTATACAAATAATTTTTCACACGATTTAAAACGTACAAATTCTGTTTTTATCTTTTTATTTAACAAGATACGCAATTAATCTTACTATGAAATGAGGGGAATAATTAAAAAAATGGTTTGTTTATTTTACTAATGCATCTAAAATAATATATAATGCATCTAAAAATTATTGCATTTGAAAATGAACTTTTCGTATATAATAATACCTCTTATTTTGATAATAAACACGAATTATATTTGCGTTTGAATATTTATTATAAATCATACTTATTTGTATACTTGCCATAATTTTCTAAGAAATAAGATTATCATTGTTGAATATTAGTTACGTAAGTATTTATCCGAGTATATTCCGATTAAAAATAGAATGTGGAACTTAAAAATCAACTACTTAATCATTTTAATTATGGTTAAGTAAAACATACTTTATTATATACAATTAATGTTTAACAAATAAAAATATTGATCAAAAATTAAAATAGATATATACTTCATTTTTACATTTTATTAAATATATATATATAGATTTTTTCATAAATTTATATTATTATTATAGTTTATATTATTTTTAATATTGAAATGATAGTCATGTACAATACAGATTATAAGATTTAAAATTTCTCTGATATTTCATTCTTATATTATATTTAAATCGAAAATATGGATTTAAACACACATTTTCTATTCTATACACATACACAAATTTTAACAAGGATAGAGATGATTTTAATGATGCAAGTTATATGAATAACAGAACAATAAAGAATAATTTTTATAAAATTGATACATACTAGCTACATTTGAACATTGCACAAATAATACTAGATTTATGTCGACAAAAAATATAGTCTTTTCATATACGTAATCACATACATAATTCGTAATTTTTCGTATCTTGCCTTTACTTTTTGACAAAATAGAAACACAGTTGTTTCAAACTTCGGTAGGACCAGTAGGCTTGGCTTGTGTTCTTCGTCGTGCCAATGCAGACATGACAACAGGTCCGATATGAGGCGACCTTGGACTGCTAGACATCGCTCTATATGTTGCCGTTACTGCTCTCTAAAGATATGTTCAATTTATGCTATTAATTTAGTCATGATTACTTGAAATGTTTCTGAAGAAAATATTATATACCTTTAGGCTATGTGGATCCTTAGAACTATCAGGTAATACTTTCTGTGGAAGACGATGACGATTAGCAATCCACGAATATTTTAGTATGGCAGCTGCAGTAGGCCTCCGATTAGGATCAACGTGTAACATTTTTTTAACTAGATCTTTAGCTTCATTCGAAATTTGATGCCATATTCCACTTTCAACGTCAATGTAGCCGAGACCAATACGATCTAATATGTCTCTTGCACTATCACCGGGAGTATTACGAAATGGTGTATATCTAAAATATAGAAATGTAATCTAGTATTTAATATACATATTTTTCAAATTTTATGTAATCAGATTTAATTACCCAGCCAACATAATGTATAACAAAACACCAAGTGACCAGATATCACACGCCGCATCATATCCTTGGCGTTTTAACACTTCCGGTGCTACAAAATTTGCAGTATAACAAGGCGTCATTAACAAACCATTTTCCGCTCGTAACTGTTTTGCGAAGCCAAGATCGCATAAACAAAGTGTCGATGGATCACCCCCCGACTTCGAATACAATATATTAGATGGCTTTAAGTCTCTATGAACAACCTATTGATTACGTAAACCGAAATTAATCAATAAATTCAACATGGTAGAATACAAAACGTAAGAGATGATGACTAAATAGATAATTACTCCATTTTCATGAAGATAATTGACTACGCTAACTATTGTGTACATCACTTCAGCTGCTTCTTTTTCTGTGAGATTACGTCTTTGTAGTAACCGATCAAGTAGTTCTCCACCACGCAATAATTCGAGTACAAGATAAGCTCGTTTATCATCTTCATGAACAGCTCTCAAAGTTACAATGTGCGGGTGCCTTCCATATCGGAGCAAAATTTCTATTTCTTCTGTAGGATCTCTTTTTGATTTCTCAATTACCTTCACAGCATACTCTGCTTTAGAAGCTTTATGAACAGCTAAATAAACAGTACTGTAGCTTCCTTTACCAATTTCTTGTTTAAGCTCATATTCATCATTCACGGAGATAGGGCTCACATAAGTTGGGAAAGTTGCGCTAAGGCTATCACAGTTTTTATATTCAGGGATTTTCACGTGATCCTCAAGAAGGCACGGCGCGACAAAGCTAAATCCACGGAACAATTCGTGAGCATTAGCACTTGGTGGTACCCCAGGAGAATCTAAGATATTATAATAACTTTACTCATTTAGAACATAAATTATACAGAATTAAGTAATTCACGTTACCTTTAGGCGTTTTACATGTAAATTCACTATCAAAACAAAATGTATCATCTTCTTGACTAACAGCTGGTTTAAAAGGCGGTTTTATTTCTTTTCTGTAAAGCGCATCCCAATCGGTTTTTGCAAAGAACACATGGTTTTTTATCTCTTCTATTCCGCCTTAAATAAATGAAGATAATAAATGAATATAGCATAATAGCTATTTTTGTATTTTAAAGAACACTACAAATGAGTACCAAATCCCAGTCTGTTTGCAGGGTTTCTTTTAAACAATACTTTAAGGAGTAATTGTGCTTCTGGTGAAATATTATGTGGCATTCCGAGTTTTCCTTTTGTTATCTGTGTCATTGTTTCTTTGCGATTTGCTCCTTGAAATGGAAGAGCTCCAGTCAACATTTCAAACTGAAAGTTAAGAATTTGTTTAAATACAATCTGATGTATATATGTATATGTGTCGTCATATCATTTATATGCAAGTAACCATAAGAACACCAAAACTCCACCAATCTGCAGCAAATGAATGTCCTCTCCTATCCACAATTTCAGGTGCCATATATTCTATAGTACCACAAAACGAGTATGCTTTACAATCGTCTAAAGGCTGCTTACTTAGACCAAAGTCGGTTAAAGCAATATGACCTTCAGTATCAAGCAAAATACTGTCATAAACAAAATGAATATTAAGATTTATATAGCTTTATAATGGTTGAATTATTGACAAATGATATAATACAAACTTTTCTGGTTTGAGATCTCTATAAATAATTCCAAGCTTATGTATGTGACCCAATGCAAGAGCAAGTTCAGCTAAATAAAATTTTACATCATCTTCAGTAAACATTACCTAGAGCAATAATTATAAAAGTGGATCAATACAGCCATAAAAATATCATAAAATTACTAATACTGTAAACTGTATACCTCTTTAACTAATCTTGAAAATAAATCGCCACCTCTTAAAAAGTCTAAAATTAAGTAGAGTTTGCCTTCTGTTTGGAATGCATAATGTAGTCGCACAATGAATGGATGTTCAACATCTACCAGTATATTCCTCTCCATTTTTGTTCTAACTCTGTCCCGAACTGAGATAATATTGATATATTAAACCACTTTAAAAAGAAAAAGAAATAATTTTCAATATAAGAGGAATTGCTCTGAAAATTCCTTTTATAAATTTTAATAAAAAAAATAAAATATGTACACAGCACTAAAAAGATCTTTGTATTTCATAATTAAAATCAATGTTTTGTTACAACAGTCCTCATTTTTTAAAACCTTCAGAGCTACCCTCGTACTTGTATATATTTAACTTATTAAGCACCTTTCAATGTTGCCTTTTTTAATACCTTCATAGCATAAATTGTCCCACTATCTTTTCCAACTACCTTTCTCACAAGGAATACCTGGATTAACACAAGAATTTTTATTATTGAATAATTACACTTGATTATATCTCAAATTATTTTTCATTCATTATAATGTTCAATACTTTGCCAAAAGACCCTTGACCCAGAACTTTAAGCAGTTCAAATTGAGATGGATCTGCTTTTTCATGTCCATCCCTTACTATCTCTCGTACTTCTATTTCATGTGTTTCAGAACAACCATTTGAAGGTGGTTCAACTACATTTTCTTGAGTTATTACTACTTCCTCTTGGGATTCTGATGGAAGTATATCTACATCTTGCTGAAAAATTAAATTGGTTACAATGCACAAATTTACAATTGTAATACAGAATTAATAACACGTAATTGACTCATTTTTAACACTAATCGATGTATTTAACAAATATAAAAATACTACCTTTTCAGTCACATGTTGCTCAGACCAAGGAACTGTCAAATTCGCCAACGGCATTATATTCGACGTTGTGTTATTATCTGTGAAATTGTAGATGTTATGTTTGTAAAATATTCTTGCGTGCGCGGTCGTCATAAATTAACGTTTAGTTATGTTACAAGAGCGCGACGTAGATCACCCTCAAAATGTAATACGTTAAGGGTATTCGCGGTAAATTGATAGACGCATCTATGACATATACTCTGGTACTTATTGACCACAGATAACGCGTTAAACCGCTAATATGTACTAGAAACCGATGTTTCAATGTTTTGTATAACGACTGTCCTTTTTACGCTTCTGTATTGTTGGTCTAAGAAGTCACCTTTATATGTACTTTATTGATTTGTCAACAAACAAAGCAAAATAGATTGGGAAATGTATTTGTAAGATATAGATAATATATAATGCGATAACAGTATATTCAAACAAACATGAAGGAAGAAAAAAAATACAATTGTTTTATAACTAAATTTAAATTCTTTTACTAAAAATTGTACTTCATTTTTTAATGAAATAAAATCGATGTATAAAGCATTCATTCTATATATTGTAAGACACATTCACATGAAACATCCCTGGCGCCTAACAAGTGATGCAATTTTATATAAAATATATATTTCTCTCTTCTAGATACAGATGTCGAACTGCGAGCTAAAAAAGTTCACTTCCGCTAAAAGAACTCTGGGCGGGAAGAGAAGAAAATTCAAACTTCCATACTTCCGGAAAAGAGCGGCACTCCCTTTTTCAGAGTAAAGGGTCACCCTTAGTCCAAAGTATGTAATACAATATAATATAATTCTAGAGATTTTTCAGTACAAATAAGCCTAAGTTAAGATATATATATTCACACACAGACACACCCATACACAAAATACATAAGTATAGTATAGTATAGTAAAGACTCGTTAAGAATAAGTATTAGTAATTGAATAACTATTTGTGAGAATAAAATGATTTCACACATAAAACGAAACGAATAATATTTCTGTTATTATTAATTTTAAATTTTAAAATAATTCTTCATAGTCCCTATAGTAGTATAGTGCATGCGCTACCACTTAGCAAGTGATACAGCCAGGCATGCGCAACTTCACGCAAAATGGTTTCATATTGTTCATTTCTTACGTACTTCGTATTACGTGGAGGTGTAGAGCTCTCTTGTTTATTATAGACAATTCAAACGGGTTAATATAGATAGTATATATAATATAATATATAACGCAATATTGCATATAATAAAAAACATCTAAGCAAGTGAAAGAAAGAGAACACCTTAAACATTAAACATCGGTAAGTACCCTAACCTACTGTAAAGTTTATGGAATAGTAAAATTTTTAGAAATTTCTTTGTGTAACAATAATTACTAAATTATCATTTATGTAAACTTATATTCAGTATAGAAAAGATTTATTCTAATATGATATAACCTTAGTGAAGTGTTATTATTTATATAAAGTTTTCTTATGTATGTTATTCTTTTTAAGTGCAATAAAAATGCCATGCTGGTATTATGAGAAGAAAGAACTACGAAATACACCATCCATTCAAGATGGAATTGACTATGAAACAGAATGCAGATATAGGAAAGAAGGGGCCAGATTTATTATAGACACAGGAACCAAAATGGATTTAGGATACAATACAATGGCAACTGGAGTTGTTTATTTTCATAGATTCTATATGTTTCATTCATTTAAAAACTTCCCAAGATATGTAAGTATCTAATAATAAATATTAATTTCTTTTTTATCGATTTGAGAAAAATAAATAAATGTTTTGTTATTTTTTAAATCTCGTATAGGTAACTGCGTGCTGTTGTTTATTATTAGCAGGCAAAGTAGAAGAAACTCCAAAAAAATGCAAAGATATAATTAAGACTGCAAAGTCTTTATTAACTGAACAGAAATTGATGACCTTTGGAGAAGATCCAAAGGTAAATCAGTAAACTATATAGTTATTATTATTAAGGATATATATCCTTGAAATGTAATTTGTAAAATAATCTTTTTATAAATTTTCTAGGAGGAGGTCATAACGTTAGAAAGAATTTTACTACAAACTATAAAGTTTGATTTGCAAGTTGAACATCCATACAGCTACTTGCTAAAATATGCAAAATGCCTTAAAGGTATTAAAATAAATTTTATGAATTTAATAAATAATATATTAAGCAGCATAATAAAAGCATCAATGATATTTTGCAGGTGATAAAAATAAATTGCAAAAGATGGTTCAAATGGCTTGGACATTTGTTAACGACAGGTATCGTTATATATATATAATAGTGTATTCTTATTACTTTTAAATCGATTTAAAAAGTTTATATAATCTTTATTCCTTTTCCTTTATAGTTTGTGTACAACATTGTCATTGCAGTGGGAACCAGAAATTATTGCTGTTGCTCTCATGTATTTGGCAGGGAAGCTTAGCAAATTTGAAGTGGTAGATTGGAATGGAAGATTACCAAAACATTTACGTTGGTGGGATATGTTTGTTGAGGACGTTACTATGGATCTTCTAGAAGGTAACCTAATAAGAAACCATTTTTTAGAATATATCAATATGGAAAGTAAGTACATCTGATTTATTTTTTCAGATATATGTCATCAAGTATTAGATTTGTATTCACAAGCAAATAACACAAAGCCGCCAGATTCACCACCTTTAACACCATCTAATGAGCCTTGTAGAGATAGAGCTATAACAGCACCTTCCACAGAATCAACATCTACTACACCAAATGGTATATACATGAAAATTGTCTTATTTGTGATGAAAAATTGTCTTATTTATGATAAAAAATTGTCTTATTAATATCA
Organism: Bombus impatiens; assembly: GCF_000188095.3. Taxonomy (NCBI): domain Eukaryota; kingdom Metazoa; phylum Arthropoda; class Insecta; order Hymenoptera; family Apidae; genus Bombus; species Bombus impatiens. The sequence goes on from NT_176967.1 coordinate 2,080,352, forward strand.
AATTATAGTTACACCAGGAAAGGCTACTAAAGTTGAAGCAGTTGCAGTCTCTGCAAATGGATGCTTAACTACAGATACCACAGATGCAATAAAACCAATGGATGTGCCAACGCATTTTCAAACATATCCAACCAATTTTGCACATAGTAATATCAATTATCCTCCAGCGTTTCCTCCAGCAAATGTTTCCGTACCTCCACCTTCTGTAAATACAATGAATCACATTGTCCCACCAATGCATCATATGGGTTCCTCCGGTACCATTAGACCTGCACCACCTACATCTACTACAACACCAACACCGTTTCAACCATATCCTTATCCTACAAACGCGTCATACTTCCCTCCAAATAATCCAGTACCTCCAGCACCTACACCGCGTACGTATTATCCACCACAACCTTAACACATACAAATTTATAAGATCATATATGTAATGTTTGCTTGTGTATAAACGCTATTATGGCAATTGAAGTTAATATTATCAGAGATAATAGTTAAATCTTATCTTGTAAGCTAAGTCTTGTAAATATTGTAAATATGTAAGGTTTACAATTAACAGTAATATTTAATTATAAAGTTTTTATATTATTAATATTTACGTGTTTCAATTCTTAATTTAAATAAGAAAATATAAATACAAAACTTCTAAGGGAAAATCAGTCAAAATTTTACATGTAAAGGTTGCCTTTATTAAAAAAGTTTTTTCCAGAAAATGTAACAGTATGCAATGGTGCATAATTTGCTAATAATTTTAAAAGCGGTTCTGCAGATAATGAGTCCAATACAATACTGTCTGTATATAAAACATACAAAACTGCAGGTAGTTCCATAATTTGAGCATATGACAATACTGAAACATATGTATGTTTATTAATAAACTTTCACCTGAAGATATAGTTTGTATTATTTGAATATTAACCTCCTGCTGTTACTCCATATATAATATTTGGCTGCTCTAAGTATGGCTCTTTCGATTTGCAAATATTCTCCCCACTTTTTGTAGTCAACATCCTTAAGAAAGAAGGTACTGTTGGTATATCCTTCTTCTTGAAATTTGATATATGACAACATGTTATACAAATTATACTTTTTACACTTGATATAATATCACCCATCTAATAAATTTAATAAAATTAATGCAAATTACTAGAATTATATACTTTATAATTTAAGTTAAATTTTCTTACCTCTTCGACAAATTTGCCTGACAATTTCACATCAAAATGTGGAGATACAATACCTAAATAAATATCATTAGTAACTTGATAAGTTGTATATATCTTTTTTTGTTTTTCATCTTCCACGAAACATACTTCTTCTGAGTTTGGGCACAAACACTCTTTTACAAAATCTACAATATCATTAAAACTACTTATAATACGATCAAAATATTACCGATTAATTAAATTAGTATATATTACCGATTAACATTTCACCTTCGATTACAATTAAAGTATCAATGCTGGATGGTTTTGTCTTTAACCAATGAACAAAAAATTCGCTGAAATATATTCCAAAAAGTATTTGAGACACTTTTGAAACACTTAACTTGAGAGGTTATGTTTAACTAAAATAAAACTTACGGTTGATTAACTGAACAATCAGTAGCTTTATTTTCCTCTTCATCGTCCCAAAACGCTCGTGAGACTGGAAATACTACTTCACCAAAAAAACTTGCCATTTTATCAACAAAGTTAATAGAAACCACTGTTAAACATCTGTTTGTAAGAGAATATTTTTATTGCTGTGTCACAGGTCACAGCCACACTAGGCAACCTTGGAAAAAATTATACAGTCGATTGCATTTCAGAACATTAAATTTTGGATGCAATTAAAAACAAATATTCCTTATATAATTTTAACGCAGCTATTAGAAAATTATTTATTTGTCAATTGTACATTTCTGTATAAAAAGTATAAAAATTCTTACTTCAATTTGTTCATTATATCATGTTTTGTCTTTACATCATATAATTGTCTTTATAATAGAAATATACTTTATATTACATCTATTTATATCAACAATGTCTCTTAATTATGTCTAAAATGTACTGTTTTGATAATCACACTTTGTTCATTGCTTTAAAGAATTAAAGAAATGACGTGCTTAAATTTAGTGCTTAATGTTATACAATCATTTCTTTTGGTTTTATATTCCACAGATTTCAACCCTATTTGTTGTTTCACGTGTGTGTTGTGTGAGTATATGAACTCTACATAACGATTCTAATACGACTAAAATATTCTATAAAATAATGAGCATTGCAGTTTTTAAAGGTACAATTTTATAACATATTTTGGTATCTAAAGGTAGCTTTGCTAATATTCTCTACATATTATATTCTAAAATATACGATATAAAATCATGTACTTAACACGTGACGTGTATTGTTCCCAAGCTAAACCATAACGCATTTTACAACGTTCATTATCTCTTCTTGCTCTATATATCAACAATCCTGTACATATAATTGCATAATAATAAGGCAAAATATTATCCGCCAAACTTATACACGATATCGACCACCACATTATTATATCACCTAAATAATTCGGATGTCTTACATGACCCCATAATCCAGATACTATAAGCTTCTTACCACGGGTGGTTGGTATGGTTTCTAAGTCTACAAAATAAATGTACAAATAATATGAAAAATTAATTTTGTAATGTTGATATTGATTTAAATGTAAGATGATTTTGTATTTACGCATTAATGATGGAGATAAAGGATTTCTTCTGAACTTATTCTTTTGTAAATTGCTTATTCTATATAGCAAATATCCAATTATAAATGCAAGTATAGGAAAGACAAACAGATAAGTGAATTGTGTTCTAAAATTGAAGAAACATGTTTCAATAAAATTTCAGTGACATGATGTACTGTTATTTTTTATTCTTAGTACTTACTTGTGATATAACATGTACTTTGTTGTAAAAGCCAATAAAAATGGGTACATCATATAACCGGTACATAACATGTAACCAGTTCCTTCATACATTATTTCAAAAGTTGTTAGTATTGCAGATTCAAAGAATAGTGCGTCCATCGCATAAATTATTTGCAGTAAAGTTCCTAACATAACACCTATGTTAAGATGTTCTAAACTATATGTTTCCGTTTCTTCAATTGTTTTTATCACAATGGACAAATTTATGAGAATCTGTAATTCGAATAAAATCATGCATATCTTATAATATACATTTCTACAGATGAGGAAACTCTTTGAATGATTATTACTATTGTTATCATGGAAGTCCGAAAAAGATTTATTTTGATATCCACAGGACCAATTCGTGGATTTATTTCCCTCCCTTGCCAAAAATTATATATCATACTGTTAGTAGATCCATGTATGTTTAGATTAGCTACAGGAGCTTTGCCACCCTTTACAAATAATAATAATGATAAAATTGTTCCAAGAATCCAACCGCTAATTGAAAATTGTACAGAATTTTGTATAACGAGATCAGTGACTTCTAGTTCTTTATATATACACGCAGCAAATATGATTACTGATAAAAGGCTGCATAAAAAACCTAAAAGAAGAATGCAAAATAATTATTTCATTCATATAATTTTTCTTTAAAATGAGTAATTTAAATATTGAATAGCCACCATTTAGACGATACTGTAATCTTCCAACTCTATTTTGTGGTCCATCAATTTTTCGTCCAATCGGTATAGTCGAAAAAATTATTACAAATAAAAAGAGACCTAAATATGCAGTAAAAATTCTAAGATCTACGTATAACGTTACGTCTGTTAGTATCTTAGGATATCCAAGTATACATTCATCTTTTATACACATTAATTGCGGTAATATCATTATCACGGGTGATAAAACTATAAGAAGAAGGGTTCCAAACCATCCTCCCCATTCTTGTGGCTCACTAACCATGCTGATTTCTTTCTTTCGTTTTTCTATTACTTGTGGATTTATATCTACATCTTTTTCATAATTTATAGTTTTTAATAGATCCTAAAGTCAAACATTAATAAATGTATATAGAATATTTATCATAATATACAATAATCAATACACAAAAATCTTACTTGATCTCTTTGTACTGAATGCCCCCTTTCCTTCACATCAACACTAAAATCATGCATTTGACTCTTCCTTTCTATGGGAAGTGAGACAGCTCGATTAATATTTCTCGTTAATAAAACCATTTTATGATCTGATTCAGGTTTTAGCGTACCAGATAACAATCTCATTGATCTACGCGTCACTGTTCCTAGTTCTTTCAATCGCGATTGAAGAGGCATTGATTCAATAGAATGTTCGTCATCATTTATATTCTTTTTACTGTCAGTATTGCCATTATCCTGCATATCTATACATTTTATGCAGGAAAATGTCAATTCATTTAATAATATTGTTAAAAAATAGCAGATTATTTGTAACAATATATTTACCCCTAGGTATTTCTATTCGTGGTAGAGAAATTTTTGCAAATTTTTGAGTCCTTGTAGATTGTCTATTTATAGATGGAGATCTTCCGGGTGAACGTCTGCGTGGAGATTTTCTGAGTGATGAATATCTAGTGGGACTTTTTCTACTTTTACTACTAGCTCTAGTTGTACTTCTTGATGGCCTATTCATCTAAAATTTTGAAGAAATTATACAGAAAGAAAAAAAAGTAGTAAAAGAGAAAAAGAGGTAGAGAAAATTTAAATATTTAAAATATATAAAATAGCTTAAATTTAACAAAACAGGTACCTTAATATCAGTTGAATGAACATACTGTTCAATGCCTGTTTCAAATTGTACTTTATACCGTTCACCTCTCATACTTAATATTTTACCTTTGTGGTATCTATCAGTACTTGGATGTTTTACAAGTACTTCTTCTCCTTCTGAAAACTTCATATTGTATCTAAAAATTAACAATGATCTATAAAACATCGTTACGTTATATAATAGTTAAACGCATTAAATATGTTGTTTAACTTTTAATTTTATATAGCATAACTGTTTCTACAAAAAAGGAAAAGATGCAAACATTGTACTATTGTTCATATTACACAGTAAATGAAATTTTGTTCGCAGTTTTTGCGATCAAAAACTGTCGTATAATAACAATTCATGAATTAAGTTCTAATATATAAAGATGTTAATCAGTACAGTTTTACAACTTACATGCAGTTTTACTCAGATTACAGCAATATGTACTAATGAGATTCGAGTTAGATTAAAAATAAGAGAACTCCTAATCGTAAGGTTATAATTAACGCTTTTTTTTTGCATCATAACACGAAGACGCACACACGCTATAGCGTTCCGAGATGCATAAAATGCAGGCCACGCGAGGCTAAATATATGCTTATATCCGTTGCGTCAGTTACCTTATGATGCCCTTACAATGAAGATAAGGTTTAAGCGTATTTCATACGAGAAGCAATATTAATATAACACTAATATATCGAACGAAAAATAAAATTCAAACTCAAACTCGATTTCTATTCTAAAACAGAGATGTCTTTAAATTAAATTCAAATATCAATTGCAGAACTTTAAAAAACAGAATCTTCACTTTTATTTTATTAGCAATATAATCTTTTTCATCAAATATATCGCTTTCTTGAGTACGCTCATGTACAAAACTTATTTTGGCTAGATGTTGACTGAAATTAGTAATATGTAATATTACATTTTTTATCCCTTTTTTATTTGAAGAAATTATAATCAAAGAAATAAAGTTTTAATCTTTTTTATCGTTTGTGAGAAAGAGGCATTACAATCGAAAATAATTTATAAGTAACGGAAAAATCATCTGTTATAAAATACATATACGCGTTAACTATATCTGAACTTATTATATGTTTTAAATTGTACCGCGCTGATGTTTGAATTTTCCCACTTTCTGTAACGATTTATGTTTCATGCAGGTTACGCCAGTTGTCAACATGCTGAAAGTATTTTCATTGATATCATTCCGTTAAACATACATGAGAATTACTTGCATCAACACAAAATTCAGTTAAACAATCATGGACAAGGATGATGAAGAAAGACAAACAAATTTAGGAGATGAAAAACAATTTTTGGTAAATTCACATTGGTTTCATATTTCTTTGATGTTTAAATAGCGATTAACATGGGTCCTTTTATATCTATGTTGAGATTTTTAGAATATGAAAGCCTGTTAAAAGGAATTGATACTAAAGGAACTGTGCATCCACGTAATATAAGCATATTAAAATTTTTCAGATTTCTGTGGAGGATACTCTAAAGACCGTCAAAAGAAGCATTCATAAGTTTGTAACAGACGTCCCTCAAGCTCTTGTTAATTCTGGATTAGATATAGATTTAAAGAAACTAAATATAGAAGATGGTCAAAATATTCAGGATCTTATTTCTTCATTTCCAAAATCATTCACTGATCAAATAAATAAGGGTACATATACTGTTTGTTTTTTATTCAAAAGAAAACAATAACGTCTCACTTTTTAATGATTTCGTTGTTCATAGAAGAGAAAGAGAAAATTTCAGCCATAGAACTAAAGTGTGAACAATTGCACAGTCAGCTCCAACAGCAAGTGGACAGAAACAGAAAGGCACAGGAAGAAATAGAATACTTAAGAGAACAAGTGATTCGGCTATAATTTAATTTATAAAACATTCATTAGCATTCATTATGTTAATAGATATGTTTATTATCTCTCTCTCTCTCTCTCTCTCTCTCTTTCTGTCTGTCTCTCTCTCTCTCTCTCTCTCTAGATATTGAATCAAAGTACATACTGTGCAACTTTGGGAGCAGTTTTAGGCAATTTAACATGGCGTGCATCTCGCCTCCCAGAAATTGTCGACGTTTGGCTTTCTGGGGTAAATATTGTTAATTCCGGTATTCAACGGACAGTACAGTTTCGCGTTAATTGGTTCATTATAGTTTCAGCACATGATCGGCGAATTTTTATCGATAACAGACGGAAGTTTCGTCGCTTTTATAAACACTTATCGAAATGCTTTCCCTCCCACATGCAACGTCGAATATCAGTTTATAATTGGCTTGTTAGGCATTGTATCAAATATATCTGCAACACCCGAAGGACGTGAATTTTTAATGACTGATCCGAATGGTAGAGCTTTTGTACAAAAAATGATGAAACTCATGCCCACTTTGCCACTTTCGCAAGGTTCCTTATCACTAAAGAGGTAATTTTGCGAATACCGGCAAATTAACAATTCATTTGTACTTTTAATCATGCCGTGTCTCTTATAGATTAATGCTGATGACATTTTATAATGTCAGTATGAATAAAACCGGGCTGCAGTATCTTTTCGAGTCACGAGTAAGCGACGTGTTAAATTGTTATTTGAGGAACAATTCGCTACCAGATGAGACACAGTTCCTCTGTCTGCGTGTGTTGCATTCGATGACATATGGTTTAACGAATCCCAAATACATTCAAGACTTAATCACCACCCTACCGATCAGCAAAATAGAAGATATCGCTATTTCGAACAAAAATGAAATGAGTACAGTCGCGAAACAAGTGATAAAACAGTTGCGAGATTCACAGAAATTTATTCGTATGAATTGAGCGCGTGACTATCAGGATTTTCTTCTCCATTCGATAAGCTCAAGTTGAAATTTGTTAATAACAAAGGAATTTTTGTTTATGTAACTAATCTTTTAGATTAATGGGAATTAAAAGATTCTATTTTACAATTGCGTTGCTATCAAACAACAGAATATATCTTTAGAACGTGTTCGTGACTAGTTTGAGAACTGTCGAATATCGATCTGCCTTATACAGCTACAAAATAAAAGCAATTGTGCGGAATAACATACGGAATAATACAAAACCGATTATGCACACGGTTGAATAGTAAAACGTAATCGGGAGCACAAGTATTTTCTGATTAATTAAAATAATTATACAAGTAGTTTTTAATAGAATAGACACGACGTTTATTTACTTTATGGACTTACATCTCGAAATTAATTGATTTTTTTTGATTAAACGCAAAGTAAGTAGTTTTTCTTAAATTGAAGATTTCATTGAAAATATTAGAGTTAAGCTTATTTAACGCAAATAATTGGTACATAATTGGAATACATGCTATTCTAAATTTCACTGAGCATCCACAGCCAACTCCGAAAGTTGCAATAAAACTACAGTTATCTGATTTCCAAGAGACAAACTTTGAACGCTTTGAACTCGTAAATGTACTTCTGTTCCAATAAATCAAATAATTACACGGGCGCTTTAATTGTAACTATAGAATCGTTTAAAAGTAGGTAAGTATGTACCTGCAACTTTCTACCAACCATGTAGGATCAATATATGACAAGATCGATACATATAGTAAGGTGTGGATCGCGTTATATGTTTGTATATAAATTAGTCTAAATATCAAAATAAAAATCCGATTTTACTAAGAAGCAGAAAATAAACTATCTTCGTCGTTAACCTTGCTACATCCTTCGAGTTCAACCGATTTCTTTTATATTTTCATAAACAAATTTCTTGAATCCGACGAGTATATGAATGGATCTTTGAAAATAACCGCGATTCTTTGTTTCTATTTTATACTAAAGAGAAAAATTGGAAAACTGTTGTATGGAATTAACTGTCACAGAACGAAATGTTGATGTGAGTTATGATTCGCGATAAGGAAAACCTCGTTCATTCATTCCCGTGAGAAATAAAAAAAAAAACGCGGCACGAACAGAAATAGTAACTCGAAAAAATCTGTATGTTTCATTATCCCGCATGAAGAGATAGACAAAATTGGAAAAGAATAGGAAAAAGGAGGACAGAGGTAGGACGAAAGGGCTAGATATAAGTGCATGCAATACCGACCAACTGTCGCGTCGATAATCGAGCTGCGCAAGCTCGTGAGGAAAGACCACGTGGGGGCGTGCGCGACAGGAGATCGCGCATGCGTGTTACGTATAGGTCCGGCGCGTTCGCGGCCGCGGTATGAAGAGCAGCGGGGGGGTACGCGTCGCGACGT